>NC_133335.1:147550449-147700449 GCF_042186555.1 Aquarana catesbeiana | reverse complement strand
AATAGATGTAGGGAAAAGACACACATTTTTAGGCATGGGATCATGAGGGAAATCCACATTTTGAGTCCCAATTTGTGTGCATCTTCAAAATTTGGCTTTTATAGGGGTGAGTTCACCCCATCTGTTTTGACATACTAATGTCTCATATGGCCTTCACTTTATCAAAGTTGAACTTTGTAAGTTCCTGAGTTGGGGATGTGTATGTTATGATTTTAAACCTGCCTGTTTAGCCATAAAAAGGCTCTACTGTCAAACATACATGTTATACACCAAAGATGTTGGTTTGTTAAAAAAAAAACTTTTATAACGCACATGTGAATGTGCTTGGAGTAAAATGTTTTATACTCAACAATGTGTGGCTTCTTCTTTCAATGATCAATACCATTTTTTTTAGTAAGTTGGTGTAGTTACAGGGACAATGGGAGGTATTTACTAAAGGCAAATCCACTTGCAGTGCAAAGTGGATTTGCCTTTAGTAAATAACCCCCACTGTGCTGTTAAATTTGCCTAAATCAGGCCATTTTAGGGACTACAAGCAATTAATTCAGGGAGTTTAAAATGATGATTATTTTTATCATTAATGCATTACATACATTAACAACAAAAACATTGTGTGTGTATGTAACAAACCCATAGCACAACAGAACTTAATAGTTAGCTGAAGAAGAGATTGTCACCTCATGTATCAAATAAGTTATGTTTTCACTATTGAAGAAAATGGAGGCAGATAAGACAGAGACTAGGAGACAGATAAGAAACACAAGCAGTAAATCAAATGAAATGAGTTTAGTTTTTCACAAAAAATTTATTAGAAAGAGCTTACAGATTCTCTGGCATATCAATTGCACCCCTACCCACGATAGCTTTGCCGTACTACGTGGGCACTTTGGGGGGGGCAAGCCAGGACGGCCAGCTTCAAGCGCCGTCATTGTTTTTGCCGGGGAGTCGGCCTCAGTCGCAACTGAGGCCAGATAGTTGGCTGCATTCTTACGCATAAAATTATGTAAAATGCAGCAGTTTAAAATTATGGCGTTCAGTTTGTATTCGGCCATATTTATGGCCGTTTGGAAAAAACGGAACCGGCTGGCCATTATGCCAAAGGCATTTTCCATCACTCTTCTGGCACGGGCCAGCCGGTAATTAAAAACCCTCTGGTCCGGGGTCAGGGTTCTCATGGGGAACTGCCTCATCAAATGCTCCCCCAGCGCAAAGGCCTCATCCACCACAAAGACAAACGGGAGGCCCGTCACATTATGCACTGGAGGTGGCAACCCCAAGCTGCCATTCTGGAGACGTCTGTAAAATTCAGTCTGGGCGATGACTCCTCCATCCGACATACGGCCATTCTTCCCCACGTCCAGATACAGAAACTCATAAGTTGCTGACACCATCGCCAACAACACAATACTACTTTACCCCTTGTAGTTGTAGTAGTATGACCCAGAGTTGGGAGTGGGACGATCCAGATGTGCTTCCCATCTATCGCACCACCACAGTGGGGAAAGTCCCACTGCTGGTCAAATTGGTAGGCCACAGTCTGTCATTCCTGTGGGTTGGAAGGAAACTGTGGCGTCAAACAAGAAAATAAAAATTAGTACTTTTGCACATAATATTGCAAGCAGATTACCCACAAACATTCTTGGCCAACATAAGTAGAACATTTATTGAAACGAGTATTTCAAGACAAAAGTATAAGGCCACTTATCAGATTCCTCCCTCCCTCTGATGGCCCATTGGAAAACTTTTATGGTGGGGGCAGGGGGAGATGTTTTGGACAGGTAACCATCTCCACTTCATTGAGAGCTAAATGCATATATAATGTGTGTTACTTTGGCCAGCCCCTCCTTACAAACACTATTGGCAGCCCACTGGACAGGTAAGAAGTGTCATAATCCAAAAATATGAATACACACTGTCCAAATTGAAGCACATTTTTACATTCTGCAATTACCTATCAAGATAATAGGAGAACAAAACTTTAAACAGTATCATTTGAAAGTATTCAGGTAGGCATTTGCACTACATGCTTTGGTGAATTCATTCATAAATATGAACACAAAAGAGGTAGGTATAATGTGTATGGGTTTGGCAAAGTCAGCAGATAGAGTATTGGTATCGGTTGACTTAGCAGGTTGGGGGGAGGGAGGGTTTCAAATAAGTTTTGGCCCCCAAAAAAGCCTCTTGCACTATGCCTGAATTTAAGGACAACATTAACATTTGTACACATTTTAAGGGGTGTTTAGGGTAAGCACTAAAAAGGGGCAGACAAAATACATTGTTAAGTGACTAGGCTAGGTGTGTATGGGCCCAGGATAGCATGCTGGGGAGGTCAGTGAAGGCAAATATGCATGAAGGACAAAAAAGGAGCATTTAAAGATTCCAGCATGCATGAGGACAGAGAGGACATTCACAGCATATTACAACCATGGTGATTATGGGATTATGAAATAAATACAATACATTAGCAAACATTAAATACATAGAATGTGATGTTAAAGGATAAAACTTACCTTAATATAGTCCTTCTGCAGGACGTGGTCTCTGGAATAATGATTCCCAGAGCCTGGGGGGAGATCCCAGTCGTGAACGTAATATCCTGGAGACTTCTCCCCGTCGCCATGTACCGCAAGGTGGCGACGGGGAGAAGTCTCCAGGATATTAAGTTCACAGAAGGTGCCCAAAGGGTGGCGCTCAAGAGCTGAAATTCCACGTAGTACGTCGCTACGTTTGTGTTTGTTTACCCATGCCCTTTTGACAAAAGTCTGACGCTCTATTGGCCATCAATCTGATCGTGTGTACGAGGGATAAGGCTATGTATGAATCTCAGAAATCCTAAAATCCTTACTTTTAAGAGAACCCCAGTACACACAGCAAGCTCACTAACTACAGCAGAAAAATGTAATTGAGAAGATGAAAGGGCAAGGGCTAAGGATACAAAGTCATGAATCTCAGAAATCCTGAAATCCTTATTTTTAAGGATATCCTAGTACAGACAGCAAGCTGACTAACTACAGCAGAAAAAAATATAATCCTTTTTTTTTTTCTTTGTGCCTGCTTTTTCTTCTTTCCATGCTGCATACTTTTTAGTGAAGGATCAAATAACTGGAAGTGTGTTTTTCCTTAGACAAGTATTTCTTGATCCCCTTTATAACATCCAGGCACGTGCTCCCATATCATTGTGCTCTGCCTGAAAGGAAAACTTACAGAAATAAAATGTGTTTTGGAAACAAGACCCCTTGCAGTCCTTAGGGACACATTTATAAAGTAGAGCGGTAAGATTCCATCAGTTTTTCTGCCTAGAACAGCTTTGGTTTTTAAAGAAAATATTTAAGTTATGCATGTTCCTTAGATGTTGCACTCCTCTTTTTTTTTTAGAGCATTTTGTAATATAAATTACAGAATGCTCCCTAGATGTACTCCTTCTTTTCAAGGAATTGTATAAAATTACAAGTGTATACATTATTAATTACAGTTTTATGCTGTGTGCAGAGAGACAGGTGTGTGGAGGTACTTTAACCATGTTTAGGGAGGAATATGTTTTAATCATTTTTATTTTTTTATAGACACATTAGGTACACAGGATTTGCACTGGAAAAAGCTTTGGAGACCTAAAATGAAAGCAGTAGTGAACTTTATTAAGGGAAATCTGGAAAGTAACCAGGTGCCTTTTACTTGGCATGCAGCTACTCTAAATGAATGGCCTTGGTAGGGTCTTTATTAGTGATGAGCCAACTGTACCTGGGTTCAGTTTATGGGATGTTTGCAAAACCCTTCCGGCAACCCTGGGTTGTTGGTTGTGGGGGTCTGTGGGGGGGAACGACTCATCAGAATTTGGAAGCCCCTTTAAAATAATTCCCTCCTCATATGCAAATGAGTAAGGAGTACATTGTACCCGTGGTTAGTCATTCAGAAAATGTTGATAAGTAAATAAACACACTGACACAAATGACAAGCCCTTTATTTAGGGAAAAAAAGCACAAAAATATAACACATGATGTACATCCATCATCAGTCACATCATCAAACAATATAGATCCTTTGTCAGTCATAATGAACATCGTCTGCTGACTAGGGATGAGCCGAACACCCCCCGGTTCGGTTCGCACCAGAACCTGCGAACGGACCGAAAATTCGCACGAACGTTAGAACCCCATTGACGTCTATGGGACTCGAACGTTCAAAATCAAAAGTGCTAATTTTAAAGGCTAATTTGCATGATATTGTCCTAAAAAGGGTTTGGGGACCCGGGTCCTACCCCAGGGGACATGTATCAATGCAAAAAAAAGTTTTAAAAACGGCCGTTTTTTCGGGAGCAGTGATTTTAATGATGCTTAAAGTAAAAAAAAAAAGTGAAATATTCCTTTAAATATCGTACCTGGGGTGTGTCTATAGTATGCCTGTAAAGTGGCGCGTGTTTCCCATGTTTAGAACAGTCCCTGCACAAAATGTCATTTTTAAAGGAAAAAATCTCATTTAAAACTGCTTGCGGGTTTAATGTAATGTTGGGTCCTGGCAATATGGATGAAAATCAGTGAGACAAACGGCATGGGTACCCCCCAGTCCATTACCAGGCCCTTTGGGTCTTGTATGGATATTAAGGGGAACCCCGAACCCAAATTAAAATAAGGAAAGGTGTGGGGCAACCAGGCCCTATATACTCTGAACAGCAGTTTACAGGCGTTGCAAACAAGACAGGGATTGTAGGTTTGTTGTTAAGTAGAATCTGTTGTAATTTTGAACGGGTAAATTTTTAACATGTTTAGCTCCAGCCAAAAAATCTTTTTTAAGCTTTTTGGAAAACATAGGGAAGGGTTATCACCCCTGTGACATTTGTTTTGCTGTCTGTCCTCCTCTTCAGAAGATTTCACCTCACTTTTTGTCCCAATGACAAATGTTTTTTGAAAATTTGGGGTTTTTTGTGGAACAAGGATTGGAAAGGAGAAATGTTTTTCCCATATTAGCTCTTACAGGAGAGAATTTCCCTTCCTAGGGGTAGATTTCATCTCACTTCCTGTTGTCTCCTTCCGTTTGCAAGTAGGAGTCATTTGTAAGTTAGATGTTTGAAAGTAGGGGCCTGCCCTATATACTCAGCAGAAATTTGGGCCTTAAGTGTTGTTGTGGCCACAACACTGTAAGCCCTCACAGGGCCCTGCTGTGAAATATTAGATCAAGAATTGTAATTACATGCCCCTGTTGAACTAGGGCAGAAAAATTGGGCCTTTGGTGGTGGTGGTGGTGGTGCTGGTGCCACAACACTGTAAGTCCTCACTCACTCTTGGTGGGTGCAGAAATGGGCCCTGCTGTGAAATATTAGATCAAGAATTGTAATTACATGCCCCTGTTGAACAGGGGCTGAAAAATTAGGCCTTAGGCACTGGTGCTGGTGCCACAACACTGCAACCCCTCACAGACACTCTAGTTGGAACGCAGGAACGAGCCCTGCTGCAAAGTATTGCATCAAAAATTGTAATTACACGCCCCTGTTAAACAGGGGCAGAAAAATTGGGCCTTAGGCACTGGTGCTGGTGCCACAACACTGCAACCTCTCACAGATACTGTAGTTGGAATGCTGAAATGAGCCCTGCTGCAAAGTATTGCATCAAAAATTGTAACTACACGCCCCTGTTAAACAGGGGCTGAAAAATTGTGCCTTAGGCACTGGTGGTGGCGCCCAGAACCAAAAATGTTCTTACAAGCTATCAGCGTGATGATTGAGGAGGAAGAGGATAATTTCTCAGGGATAGTCACTCAGCATCAGTATAGGCAGTCTTTGAAGGGATCTGAGATTTTAAAAAAATTATTCGGTTACATCAGCATCAGGTGCTTGGTAGCTGGTGGTGATCCAAGACTGATTCATTTTTATGAAGGTCAGTCGATTGACCGAGTCGGTGGACAGACGCACCCTGTGATCGGTTACAAAGCCACCAGCAGCACTGAATGTGCGTTCTGAAAGAACGCTGGATGCAGGACAGGCCAGTAGCTCAATTGCATACTGTGCAAGCTCTGGCCAGTGATCCATCCTCAAGACCCAGTAACCCAGAGGATTTTCGGTGGGAAAGGTGTCCAAGTCAGATCTTGCCCCTAGGTATTCCTGCACCATGTAAAACAGACGCTGGCGATGGTTACCGGAACCGATCATACCTTGGGGCTGCGGACCAAAAAATTGTCTGAACGCATCGGTCAGACGGCCACCTTCTCCACTGCTCCTTCTTTGACTGACCGAAGCCTCAGCAACACGTTGCCCAGAAACAGGAGTTTGTAACCTCCCAGTCTCTGGGAACGCGTTGCACAGACCTTTCTGCAAGGCCTCCCAAAGATGTTTCATCCTCTGCTACCTCTGCGATGGCAAGATAAGGTCTGCAACCTTACCCTTGTAATGTGGATCAAGGAGGGTTGCCAGCCAGTATTGGTCCTTCTCCTTGATACCACGAATACGAGGATTCTTACGCAGGCTTTGCAGGATCAGGGAGGCCATGCAGCGTAGGTTTGCTGAGGCATTCGGTCCGGAGTCCTCTGAGTCACTAAGGACGACATGGTCCGCAGCCACCTCCTCCCAGCCACGTACAAGTCCATGTGTTTCTTGGGACTGATCCCTTAAAGACTGCTGCTGATGCTGAGTGCCAGGCTCCACCTCCATACTGACACAATCTTCCTCCTCCTCCTCCTCGTCCTCTTCCTGTGTGATCGGCGGGCACGCAGGAACACTGTCTGGATAAAGGGGGCCTTGAGAGCTAAGGAAGTCCTCCTCTTCCTGCCTCTGTTCTGCCTCAAGTGCCCTGTCCATTATTCCACCAGGTGGACAAGGGGGACAGTGTCACTGATGCATGCACTGTCACTGCTCACCATCCTTGTGGCCTCCCCAAATGGTGACAGGACAGTGCATGCATCCCTGATCATGGCCCACTGGCATAGGGAAAAAAAAACAAGCTCCCCTGACCCTGTCCTGGTGCCATAGTCGCACAGGTACTCATTGATGGCCCTCTGCTGCATGTGCAGCCGCTGCAGCATGGCCAACGTTGAGTTCCACCTGGTGGGCATGTCACAGATTAGGTTCTTGGGCAGGTTAAACTCCTTTTGGAGGTCCGTCAGCCGAGCACTGGCATTATATGACCGGCGGAAATGCACACAGACTTTCCTGGCCTGCCTCAGGACATCCTGTAAGCCCGGGTACCTGCCCAAGAACCGCTGCACCACCAAGTTAAGGACGTGAGCCAAACAGGGCACATGGGTAATTTGTCCCTGTCGGAGGGCAGAGAGGAGGTTGGTGCCATTGTCGCAAACCACCATTCCTGCCTTAAGTTGGCGTGGTGTCAACCACCTCTGAACCTGCCCCTGCAGAGCTGACAGAACCTCTGCCCCAGTGTGACTCCTGTCCCCCAAGCACACCAGCTCAAGCACCGCATGGCATCTTTTGGCCTGCGTACTTGCGTAGCCCCTTGAAGGGCTACGGAGCACCGCTGGTTCCAAGGACAAAGCACAGGAAGAGGCCATGGAGGAAGAAGAAGAGGAGGGGGTGGAGGAGAGAGGTGTGTCACAATCATTAGCATTTTGGAGGCGTGGTGGCGGAACAACCTCCAACACTACTGCACCTTGTCCTGCATCCTTCCCAGCTGCCAGCAGAGTCACCCAATGTGCCGTGAAACTTAGGTAACGTCCCTGTCCATGCCTGCTGGACCATGAGTCAGCGGTAATATGCACCTTACCGCTGACCGCCCTGTCCAGCGAGGCATGGACATTGCCTTCCACATGCCGGTAGAGAGCCGGAATCGCCTTCCGTGAGAAAAAGTGGCGTTTGGGTACCTGCCACTGAGGAACTGCACATTCCACAAACTCACGGAAGGGGGCAGAGTCTACCAACTGAAAAGGCAGCAGTTGAAGTGCTAGCAATTTTGCCAAACTAGCATTCAACCGCTGCGCATGTGGATGGCTGGGAGCAAACTTCTTTCGGCGGTGCAGCAGCTGGGGCAGGGAAATTTGCCTGGCACAATCTGACGTCGGTGTACCAAAAGCAGATTGCCCACAAGTACTTGGCTGTGACACACCTAATTCTACACCTTCATTCCTCTCAGTGCAGGTCTCAGAGAGGACTGAAGGTATAGTGGGGTTGGAGATCTCAGCTGATGAGGAGCAAGGAGAGGTCCTCTTTGTTCTTTGGTGTGGGTCTTTTAGATACGCTTGCCAATGAACTGCATGGCAGGTCAACATATGTCTGGTCAAGCATGTGGTACCCAAGTGGGAGATGTTTTGGCCACGCGAGATACGCTTGAGACATATGTTGCAAATAGCAGCAGTGCGATCTGATGCACTCGTCTCAAAAAAGGCCCACACCAAAGAACTTTTGGAAATAACGCGCAGAGACTGCAGCGCCCTGCACATGTGGAGCTTTGGGGTGTGATGCAGTCAATGTGCTGCCCTTAGGCTGGCCCCTGGAGGGCATCCTGCCTCGTTGGTGATGTGCCGCCTCCTCCTCCTCTTCCTCTCTCCTATCAGGCACCCACGTTGAGTCAGTGACCTCATCATCCCCTCCCTCCTCATCACTGGAGCAAACCTGGCAGTATGCTGCAGCAGGGGGAGCATGACTGCCAGATTGCTGTCCTTCTTGGGCACCCCCTCTGTCCGTGCTCATGTTACTGCCTTCATCGAGCTCATTATCATCATCAGAGCCTTCCAAACGCTGGGCATCCTCCTGGAGCATGTACCCAACACTGTGGTCAAACAGCTCGAGGGACTCCTCAGGAGGACATGGTGGGGCTAGGGAAGGAGTCACTGATGACATTGAGCCGAGGGAAGAGGCCGCTGCTTTGCCAGACAAAGTACCCTGGGCATGGGTGAGAGAGGATGAGGAGGATGAGGACGGCTTGGTCATCCACTCGACCAAGTCTTCCGCATGTTGCGGCTCAACACGGCCAGCTGCCGAAAAAAAGGCCAAGCATGTCCCACGGCCACGTGCTGATGAGGATGCACCGTCTCCACGACCAGCACTAGACACAGAGCCTGCTTGCCCTCTCTTATTGGCTTGTGACTGTTTGCCTCTCCTTCTTGGCCTTCCAGACATACTAATGGCCTGTAGCTGCACTAAGCTGGGATATATATATATATATATATATATATATATATATATATATATACTGATACTGCAGCTAGCAAAATCAACTGCCTGCCTGTAGTATGAGAACACCACCAACCTTCTATAGGTAGCTTTAGCTGAACACTGTGCAGAGCTCGCAAAAAACTAACTTGTAGCTTTTTTAGCTGCCTGCAGTAGTGATAGGATCAGGAAAACACCACCAACCTTCTACAGGTAGCTTTAGGTGAACACTGTGCAGAGCTCGCAAAAAAAATAACTTGTAGGTTTAGCTGAACACTGTGAGGTGGACGCACCACACTAACTTGTAGTTTTAGCTGAACACTGTGAGCAGGACGCACAGCACTAACTTGTAGTTTTAGCTGAACACTGTGAGCAGGACGCACTGCACTAACTTGTAGCTTTAGATGAACACTGTGCAGAGGTCTCACTACACTAACTTGTGGGTTTAGCTGAACACTGTGAGCAGGACGCACAGCACTAACTTGTAGTTTTAGCTGAACACTGTGAGCAGGACGCACCGCACTAACTTGTAGGTTTAGCTGAACACTGTGAGGTGGACGCACCACACTAACTTGTAGTTTTAGCTGAACACTGTGAGCAGGACGCACAGCACTAACTTGTAGTTTTAGCTGAACACTGTAAGCAGGACGCACTGCACTAACTTGTAGCTTTAGATGAACACTGTGCAGAGGTCTCACTACACTAACTTGTAGGTTTAGCTGAACACTGTGAGCAGGACGCACAGCACTAACTTGTAGTTTTAGCTGAACACTGTGAGCAGGACGCACCGCACAAACTTGTAGGTTTAGCTGAACACTGTGAGGTGGACGCACCACACTAACTTGTAGTTTTAGCTGAACACTGTGAGCAGGACGCACCCCACTAACTTGTAGGTTTAGCTGAACACTGTGAGCAGGACGCACCGCACTAACTTGTAGGTTTAGCTGAACACTGTGAGGTGGACGCACCACACTAACTTGTAGTTTTAGCTGAACACTGTGAGCAGGACGCACAGCACTAACTTGTAGTTTTAGCTGAACACTGTGAGCAGGACGCACTGCACTAACTTGTAGCTTTAGATGAACACTGTGCAGAGGTCTCACTACACTAACTTGTAGGTTTAGCTGAACACTGTGAGCAGGACGCACAGCACTAACTTGTAGTTTTAGCTGAACACTGTGAGCAGGACGCACCGCACAAACTTGTAGGTTTAGCTGAACACTGTGAGGTGGACGCACCACACTAACTTGTAGTTTTAGCTGAACACTGTGAGCAGGACGCACCCCACTAACTTGTAGGTTTAGCTGAACACTGTGAGCAGGACGCACAGCACTAACTTGTAGTTTTAGCTGAACACTGTGAGCAGGACGCACCGCACTAACTTGTAGGTTTAGCTGAACACTGTGAGGTGGACGCACCACACTAACTTGTAGTTTTAGCTGAACACAGTGAGCAGGACGCACCCCACTAACTTGTAGGTTTAGCTGAACACTGTGAGCAGGACGCACCCCACTAACTTGTAGTTTTAGCTGAACACTGTGAGCAGGATGCACTGCACTAATTGTAAATAGTCTAGCTGCCTGACTGTGGTACTAATAGGATCAAAAGAACACCAGCAATTTTCTTCAGGTAGCTGTAAATACTGTAACAAGACAAGCCTGCCTGTCAGTAGGAAGATAACAGGAACGGATCTAGCTGAACACTGTGATCAGGACACACCCCACTAACTTGTATCTTTAGCTGAACACTGTGAGCAGGATGCACCCCACTAACTTGTAGTTTTAGCTGAACACTGTGAGCAGGACGCACTGCACTAACTGTAAATAGTCTAGCTGCCTGACTGTGGTACTAATAGGATCAAAAGAACACCAGCAATTTTCTTCAGGTAGCTGTAAATACTGTAACAAGACAAGCCTGCCTGTCAGTAAGAAGATAACAGGAACGGATCTAGCTGAACACTGTGAGCAGGACGCACCCCACTAACTTGTAGGTTTAGCTGAACACTGTGAGCAGGACACACCCCACTAACTTGCAGTTTTAGCTGAACACTGTGAGCAGGACGCACTGCACTAACTATAAATAGTCTAGCTGCCTGACTGTGGTACTAAAAGGATCAAAAGAACACCAGCAATTTTCTTCAGGTAGCTGTATATACTGTAACAAGACAAGCCTGCCTGTCAGTAAGAAGATAACAGGAACGGATCTAGCTGAACACTGTGAACAGGACGCACTGCACTAACTGTAAATAGTCTAGCTGCCTGACTGTGGTACTAATAGGATCAAAAGAACACCAGCAATTTTCTTCAGGTAGCTGTAAATACTGTAACAAGACAAGCCTGCCTGTCAGTAGGAAGATAACAGGAACGGATCTAGCTGAACACTGTGAGCAGGACGCACTGCACTAACTTGTAGCTTTAGATGAACACTGTGCAGAGGTCTCACTACACTAACTTATAGGTTTAGCTGAACACTGTGAGCAGGACGCACAGCACTAACTTGTAGTTTTAGCTGAACACTGTGAGCAGGACGCACCGCACTAACTTGTAGGTCTAGCTGAACACTGTGAGGTGGACGCACCGCACTAACTTGTAGTTTTAGCTGAACACTGTGAGCAGGACGCACCGCACTAACTTATAGGTTTAGCTGAACACTGTGAGGTGGAAGCACCACACTAACTTGTAGGTTTAGCTGAACACTGTGAGCAGGACGCACCCCACTAACTTGTAGGTTTAGCTGAACACTGTGAGCAGGACGCACCCCACTAACTTGTAGTTTTAGCTGAACACTGTGAGCAGGACGCACCGCACTAACTTGTAGGTTTAGCTGAACACTGTGAGCAGAACGCACCCCACTAACTTGTAGTTTTAGCTGAACACTGTGAGCAGGACACACTGCACTAACTGTAAATAGTCTAGCTGCCTGACTGTGGTACTAATAGGATCAAAAGAACACCAGCAATTTTCTTCAGGTAGCTGTAACTACTGTAACAAGACAAGCCTGCCTGTCAGTAGGAAGATAACAGGAACGGATCTAGCTAAACTGAATACAGTGTATATATATATATATATATATATGCAACACCTGGGATGCATATATATACACAATACACTGTAAGTGCAGCTAACTGACTGACTGTTCTGCTTAATCTATCTAACTCAAATCAAATGACACTGTCTCTCTGTCTATCTCTTTCAACACCGGAACTGTCAGGAGGCACAAGCCGCCTCCGTCCGCCGGACTCCAGGGCGCATGCGCGGAGGACTTACGCTGCGCCGTACACCCGTTCGCGGCCCGATGGTGCGGCGCGCGCGGGTGCACGGCGGTCCCCGTGTGCGCGCCGTGGCCGTGCGGGTGCCGGGCAGCGCGTCACGCTGACGCGCTCGCCGGAGGGCTACATCTGACGGCTCCAGCACCCAGTCGGGTTGCTGGTTTGTCGTCAGCTGTACCCTGGTCCCTGTCCCTGCTATTTAAACCTGTATATCCAAGTGTCTTGTGCTGAATCCTCTGCCTGTTAAACGGACTACTCTCTTGCCTGCCTGATACCCTTGATTCCTACCTGATTAAACGGACTACTCTCTTGCCTGCCTGATACCCTTGATTCCTGCCTGATTAAACGGACTACTCTCTTGCCTGCCTGATACCCCTGACCTCTGCCTGATTAACGGATTACTCTCTCTGCCTGCCTGATACCCCTGACCTCTGCCTGATTAACGGATTGCTCTCTTTGCTCTGCTTGATACCCCGGTTCTGACCTCTGCCTGAATTACGGACTTTGCTCTGCTTGATACCCCGGTTCTGACCTCTGCCTGAATTACAGACTTTGCTCTGCTTGATACCCCGGTTCTGACCTCTGCCTGAATTACGGACTTTGCTCTGCTTGATACCCCGGTTCTGACCTCTGCCTGAATTACGGACTTGTGCTACCTGATACCCCAGCTCAGATCTAACCGCTTGTCTTTGCAGTTCCTCAGTATCCAACGTCTACCCGGACCTCCCTCCGGCCTTCAGGAATCCCACCACTACCGGAAGTCCGTGCCTCCGCGTGCCCCCAACTCCTGTATCACTTCCAGGGGTCGGGTGCGCGTGGTCGTAAGGATGAGCCGCTCTCGGCATCTTGGCCTCGGTGAGTATAAGTTCTGACAGTACAAACCAGCCAGATGTCCGTGCCTTCTCGGAAACTGGGGCCCAAGTTCATCGGTCCTTTTCCCATCAAAAGGATTATCAACCCTGTGGCTATGGAGTTAGCATTACCAAAGACATACAGGATCCATCCTGTTTTCCATGTGTCCTTGCTGAAGCCCGTGGTGGACAGCACTTTTCCAGAGAGAGGTGAACTTCCTCCCCCACCAGTTAGGGTGGATGGGGAGAATGAGTTTGAGGTGGAATCCATCCTTAACTGTAGGAAGAAGGGCAGACAACTGCAGTATTTGATCCAGTGGAAGGGATACCCACCTGAAGACAACTCTTGGGAACCCGCAAGGAATCTGCATGCACCACGCTTAATTCAAGCTTTTCATCGAGACCATCCGGAATTGATGTCCAGCCTGGGCGTCCAGTGTCCGCCCGTAGGAGGGGGGCACTGTCAGGAGGCACAAGCCGCCTCCGTCCGCCGGACTCCAGGGCGCATGCGCGGAGGACTTACGCTGCGCCGTACACCCGTTCGCGGCCCGATGGTGCGGCGCGCGCGGGTGCACGGCGGTCCCCGTGTGCGCGCCGTGGCCGTGCGGGTGCCGGGCAGCGCGTCACGCTGACGCGCTCGCCGGAGGGCTACATCTGACGGCTCCAGCACCCAGTCGGGTTGCTGGTTTGTCGTCAGCTGTACCCTGGTCCCTGTCCCTGCTATTTAAACCTGTATATCCAAGTGTCTTGTGCTGAATCCTCTGCCTGTTAAACGGACTACTCTCTTGCCTGCCTGATACCCTTGATTCCTACCTGATTAAACGGACTACTCTCTTGCCTGCCTGATACCCTTGATTCCTGCCTGATTAAACGGACTACTCTCTTGCCTGCCTGATACCCCTGACCTCTGCCTGATTAACGGATTACTCTCTCTGCCTGCCTGATACCCCTGACCTCTGCCTGATTAACGGATTGCTCTCTTTGCTCTGCTTGATACCCCGGTTCTGACCTCTGCCTGAATTACGGACTTTGCTCTGCTTGATACCCCGGTTCTGACCTCTGCCTGAATTACAGACTTTGCTCTGCTTGATACCCCGGTTCTGACCTCTGCCTGAATTACGGACTTTGCTCTGCTTGATACCCCGGTTCTGACCTCTGCCTGAATTACGGACTTGTGCTACCTGATACCCCAGCTCAGATCTAACCGCTTGTCTTTGCAGTTCCTCAGTATCCAACGTCTACCCGGACCTCCCTCCGGCCTTCAGGAATCCCACCACTACCGGAAGTCCGTGCCTCCGCGTGCCCCCAACTCCTGTATCACTTCCAGGGGTCGGGTGCGCGTGGTCGTAAGGATGAGCCGCTCTCGGCATCTTGGCCTCGGTGAGTATAAGTTCTGACAGGAACACACACTACACAGGGCCACCGTGTAGGCGGCCTTATATAGTGTGGGGCGTGTACTAAATCCCCTGAGCCATAATTGGCCAAAGCCTCCTTGGCTTTGGCCAATTACGGCTCTCTGATCAGACGGCGCTGTGATTGGCCAAGCATGCGGGTCATAGTGCATGCTTGGCCAATCATCAGCCAGCAATGCACTGCGATGCCGCAGTGAATTATGGGCCGTGACGCGCCACACGAATTTTGCGCGAACGGCCCATAACGTTCGGAATTCGGCGAACGACCGAACAGCCAATGTTCGAGTCGAACATGGGTTCGACTCGAACACGAAGCTCATCCCTACTGCTGACACACCAAAACCAAAATGCCAATCTGATCCATTCCAGGGGAAGATGTGCCAGCCATTTTCCTAGCTGACATGACATTTCCCTTACCTGGCAGCTTGATTGTAAATAAAAGAGTGGGATTGTTGGCTAATGTCATTGACAAAATATGGCAATGACTATATTTGGACAATGATGTTGCCCGCATGCCAACCCCTTTATTTACATTCAGCTACTGGTAATTAATCTTGTGGTTGGCAGATAAATGGGACCAGGATGTGTCACATGGCTCCTAGGATGCTGATGTCTGCTGGATTCCTAGCAATCAGAAGCAGTAAACGGGAAGCTGACACATTTTTTCAGAAGTAGTAATACCTGCCACAGTCAGAGGTTTGGCTTGGCGGGTGGACGAACAATACCCTACTTAATTAACCTCTTTTCCAAAGTTTGGAATCAGTCTTACATCAGTCAGAACCAAACTTTATCCCTAGTCTTCACAAGAAAGTGTCACGTCTACCCCAACACAGGTGGTTAGACACTATAGCTGGCTGCTGTGTGCTTCACCTATAGTGGCCCCCTTTCCCTTAAGGCAAGCAGGCCTACCGCTTCTTGGTTTCCCCCAGGACTTATACACAATGCTATAGTGCCTGGCCACCACACCAGGGCAGATGCGAACTGAGCAAAGCCAAGAGATACTTGCAGTTATCAGAAAGATAGCATGCTTCTATGACAGTCCAGGTAAAAGGCAGGCTGAGTTCAAGGAATAGTCCAGTAATCCGATCCGAAGTCCTACACGGGGAATTCCAAACTAGTAAAGCAGAGCAGACAGACAGGGAGCTCTATCAGGAACAACACAAGTATCGCTCACTATCACAAGCAAGAAACTGAGCGTTTGTCTTGCTTATAATGGGTGACTGACCATATCAATCACCCTGCAGGTGGACACAGACAGGATGAATGCAATAGCCAAAACCCAAGTGCTGGAATGAGGAGCAGGAGCACTTAAGTGATCCTGACAGAAAGACAAGACAATGCAAAGTGAGGGACAGAATTAATACCATTGAATAAAGGGAGATGATCTCATAATTTATTGCATTTCCTTTGGATTATGATTAGGGTTATATGTCAATGGGTGATCAGACACAAGAAAACATGAACTAAAGGCCCCAAAGATTTGCAGGGTTGGAGAGTGTACTGAGAGGACAGTTAAAGTGTATCTAACCCTTTGCAAACCAAGGATATGTGTGTGAGCCACTCAGGCTGTATGGGAATGAAGTCCTGTGCCCACCGCTATGAGTGCTGGCTGAGGAAGGGAACTCGTCCATGTTCCAGGCTATGTTAGAGGGTGACTAGGTGTCTCGGTAGCCACACTTCAATTCAAGATCTGGTGTGTAATAGTGAATGGCAGTCTCAGCCTGGATCCCCACCGGGCCATGGCTAGGGTGGCTTTAGACAATTATGGCTCAGGGGGTTTAGTACACGCCTGCGTGGCGGCCTTGTGTAGTGTGTTGCGGCGGAGATAAATAGAGAGACAGTGTCATTTGATTTAAGTTAGATAGAGTAGGCAGGCGAGTCAGTTAGCTGCACTTACAGTATATTGTGAATATATATGCATCCTAGGTGTTGTGTGTGTATATATATATATATATATATATATATATATATATATATATATATTGTGGTGGAGATTTTGCAATCCATATTTATATCTTCAGGGGAACTCTCTAATAAAAGGGCTATATTTTGTGATATCAGGTTGAGTCCAGCTTAGATTTTTCCTGGTTCTCAAAAGCTGTTGAATGTTTTAGGCAGGTGATAATTCACCACCTGGGTGGGGGGTCTTTTGACATGCTAATTTCGGAATTGGTTATATTGAGTTCAAACAGAGCTAACTGGTTTAAGGCAGACTCAGAGGCACCAGAGAGTCTAATGTTTAAAGCAGAAGTTAAGCCAACTTAACCAATGAACTTTAGGCTTCAGGGGTAGCCAATCAGGATTCAATGCCACTTCTGAACCAATGAGGTGACCCTGAGTTCTGATTGGTGGGAGTGGGTTCTAACAACATAAAACCACAAAACCTAGAGAGGCTAGTTCTCTGGGGCTTACAGTCTAGATGGAAGATGGCCACACGTAAGACCGCTCTATTGAATGTATCTGTATTATCTCTGATGTATCTTTTCTTCCCTAACCTTCTCTATCGTAGGATTTGGCCTTAATACATTATTAATCTCTTGATAGCATGGGTATGACCATGATAGCAATATTTATTATCATTGGTAACATTGTTGTTTTTAAGGTTGTATCATTTATGTTATAGTTGCTAATCTCATATTAATACAAGTTTCTTTTCTGTACAATAGTAAGTTTAAATAAATTAGATTGTTACCCTTTTTGAACAGGAATCATTCGTCCTTAATTTCATGGGTTGATTCATATATAGATAAAAGGTTTTAATCACTTATGTATCATTAAGTATATAAGTGAGGTATGTATAAAGGTAGCCATGACAATATATATATATATATATATATATATATATATATATATATATATATATATATATATATATATATACACTGTATTCAGTTTAGCTAGATCTGTTCCTGTTATTCTCTTCCTACTGACAGGCAGGCAGGTGTATTTACAGTATTTACAGTATTTACAGTTAGTGTACTGTGTCCTTTGCACAGTGTGCACCTAAAGCTACCTGAAGAAAATTGCTGGTGTTCTTCTGATCCTATTGCCACGTACACACGGTCGGATTTTCCGATGGAAAATGTCCGATCGGAGCGTGTTGTCGGAAATTCTGACCGTGTGTGGGCTCCATTGGACATTTTCCATCGGATTTTCCGACACACAAAGTTGGAGAGCAGGAGATAAAATTTTCCGACAACAAAATCCTTTGTCGGAAATTCCGATCGTGTGTACACAAATCCGACGGACAAAGTGCCACGCATGCTCAGAATAAATAAAGAGATGAAAGCTATTGGCCACTGCCCCGTTTATAGTCCCGACGTACATGTTTTACGTCACCGCGTTTAAAAGATTTTCTGACAACTTTGTGTGACCGTGTGTATGCAAGACAAGTTTGAGCCAACATCCTTCGGAAATAATCCTAGGATTTTGTTGTCGGAATGTCCAAAGTCCGACCGTGTGTACGGGGCATATTAGTACCACAGGCAGGCAGCTACAGTATTTACAGTTAGTGTACGGTGTCCTCTGCACAGTGTGCACCTAAAGGTACCTGAAGAAAATTGCTGGTGTTCTTCTGTTCCTATTAGTACCACAGGCAGGCAGCTACAGTATTTACAGTTAGTGTACTGTGTCCTCTGCACAGTGTGCACCTAAAGCTACCTGAAGACAATTGCTGTTGTTCTGATCCTATTAATACCACAGGCAGGCAGCTGCAATATTTACAGTTAGTGTACTGTGTCCTCTGCACAGTGTGTACCTAAAGCTACCTGAAGAAAATTGCTGGTGTTCTTCTGATTCTATTAGTACCACAAGCAGGCAACTACAGTATTTACAGTTAGTGTACTGTGTCCTCTGCACAGTGTGCACCTAAAGCTACCTGAAGGAAATTGGTGGTGTTCTTCTGATCTTATTAGTACCACAGGCAGGCAGCTACAGTATTTACAGTTAGTGTACTGTGTCCTTTGCACAGTGTGCACCTAAAGCTACCTGAAGAAAATTGCTGGTGTTCTTCTGATCCTATTAGTACCACAGGCAGGCAGCTACAGTATCTACAGTTAGTGTACTGTGTCTTCTGCACAGTGTGCACCTAAAGCTACCTGAAGAAAATTGGTGGGGTTTTTCTGATCCTATTAGTACCACAAGCAGGCAGCTACAGTGTTTACAGTTAGTGTACTGTGTCCTCTACACAGTGTGCACCTAAAGCTACCTGAAGAAAATTGGTGGTGTTTTTCTGATCCTATTAGTACCACAGGCAGGCAGCTACAGTATTTACAGTTAGTGTACCGTGTCCTCTGCACAGTGTGCACCTAAAGCTACCTGAAGACAATTGCTGTTGTTCTGATCCTATTAATACCACAGGCAGGCAGCTGCAATATTTACAGTTAGTGTACTGTGTCCTCTGCACAGTGTGTACCTAAAGCTACCTGAAGAAAATTGCTGGTGTTCTTCTGATTCTATTAGTACCACAAGCAGGCAACTACAGTATTTACAGTTAGTGTACTGTGTCCTCTGCACAGTGTGCACCTAAAGCTACCTGAAGGAAATTGGTGGTGTTCTTCTGATCTTATTAGTACCACAGGCAGGCAGCTACAGTATTTACAGTTAGTGTACTGTGTCCTTTGCACAGTGTGCACCTAAAGCTACCTGAAGAAAATTGCTGGTGTTCTTCTGATCCTATTAGTACCACAGGCAGGCAGCTACAGTATCTACAGTTAGTGTACTGTGTCTTCTGCACAGTGTGCACCTAAAGCTACCTGAAGAAAATTGGTGGGGTTTTTCTGATCCTATTAGTACCACAAGCAGGCAGCTACAGTGTTTACAGTTAGTGTACTGTGTCCTCTACACAGTGTGCACCTAAAGCTACCTGAAGAAAATTGGTGGTGTTTTTCTGATCCTATTAGTACCACAGGCAGGCAGCTACAGTATTTACAGTTAGTGTACCGTGTCCTCTGCACAGTGTGCACCTAAAGGTACCTGAAGACAATTGCTGTTGTTCTGATCCTATTAATACCACAGGCAAGCAGTTGCAGTATTTACGGTTATGCCCGGTACACACGGTCGGACATTGATCGGACATTCCGACAACAAAATCCATGGATTTTTTCCGACGGATGTTGGCTCAAACTTGTCTTGCATACACACGGTCGCACAAAGTTGTTGGAATTTCCGATTGCCAAGAACGCGGTCACGTACACCACGTACGACGAGACTATAAAAGGGCAATTCAGAACCAAGCGCGGCATCCTTTGGGCTCCTTTTGCTAATCTCGTGTAAGTAAAAGTTTGGTGAGAGACGATTCGCACTCTTTCAGACTCGTGGTTTTCAGATCGTATTTCTGCTGTTCAGTTTGTGCTTGTGGGTAGGGATGAGCTTCGAGTTTGAGTCGAACTCATGTTCGACTCGAACATTGGCTGTTCGCAAGTTCGCCGAACAGCGAACAATTTGGGGTGTTCGCGGCAAATTCGAATGCCGTGGAACACCCTTTAAAAGTCTATGGGAGAAATCAAAAGTGCTAATTTTAAAGGCTAGTATGCAAGTTATTACCCTACAAAGTGTTTGGGGACCTGGGTCCTGCCCCAGGGGACATGGATCAATGCAAAAAAAAGTTTTAAAAACGGCCGTTTTTTCAGGAGCAGTGATTTTAATAATGCTTAAAGTCAAACAATAAAAGTGTAATATCCCTTTAAATTTCGTACCTGGGGGGTGTCTATAGTATGCCTGTAAAGGGGCGCATGTTTCCTGTGTTTAGAACAGTCTGACATCAAAATGACATTTTGAAGGAAAAAACTCATTTAAAACTACCTGCGGCTATTGCATTGCCGACAATACACATAGAAGTTCATTGATAAAAACGGCATGGGAATTCCCCAAAGGGGAACCCCGAACCAAAATTTAAAAAAAAAATGACGTAGGAGTCCCCCCTAAATTCCATACCAGGCCCTTCAGGTCTGATATGGATATTAAGGGGAACCCCGGCCAAAATTAAAAAAAAAAAACGGCGTGGGGTCCCCCCAAAAATCCATACCAGACCCTTATCCGAGCACGCAACCTGGCAGGCCGCAGGAAAAGAGGGGGGGACGAGAGTGTGGCCCCCCACTCCTGAACCGTACCAGGCCACATGCCCTCAACATTGGGAGGGTGCTTTGGGGTAGCCCCCCAAAACACCTTGTCCCCATGTTGATGAGGACAAGGGCCTCATCCCCACAACCCTGGCCGGTGGTTGTGGGGGTCTGTGGGCGGGGGGCTTATTGGAATGTGGAAGCCCCCTTTAACAAGGGGACCCCCAGATCCCGCCCCCCGTGTGAAATGGTAAGGGGGTACTTACCCCTACCATTTCACTAAAAAACTGTCAAAAATGTTAAAAATGACAAGAGACAGTTTTTGACAATTCCTTTATTTAAATACTTCTTCTTTCTTCTATCTTCCTTCATCTTCTGGTTCTTCTGGTTCTTCTGGCTCTTCTGGTTCTTCCTCCGGCGTTCTCGTCCAGCATCTCCTCCGCAGCGTCTTCTATCTTCTTCTCCTTGGGCCGCTCCGCACCCATGGCATGGGGGGAGGCTCCCGCTCTTCTCTTCTTCATTTTCTTCTCCGGGCCGCTCCGCACCCATGCTGGCATGGAGGGAGGCTCCCGCTGTGTGACGGCGCTCCTCGTCTGACAGTTCTTAAATAACGGGGGGCGGGGCCACCTGGTGACCCCGCCACCCTCTGACGCACGGTGACTTGACGGGACTTCCCTGTGACGTCACGGGGAATGCCACAGGAAAGTCCCGTCATGTCCCGTGCGTCAGAGGAGGGCGGGGTCACCGGGTGGCCCCGCCCCCCGTTATTTAAGAACTGTCAGACGAGGAGCGCTGTCACACAGCGGGAGCCTCCCTCCATGCCAGCATGGATGCGGAGCGGCCCGGAGAAGAAAATGAAGAAGAGAAGAAGAGAAGAAGAAAAGAAGAAGAGAAGAGCGGGAGCCTCCCCCCCATGCCACGAGGAGAAGAAGATAGAAGACGCCGCGGAGGAGATGCTGGACGAGAACGCCGGAGGAAGAACCAGAAGAGCCAGAAGAACCAGAAGATGAAGGAAGATAGAAGAAAGATAGAAGAAAGAAGAAGTATTTAAATAAAGGAATTGTCAAAAACTGTCTCTTGTCATTTTTAACATTTTTGACAGTTTTTTAGTGAAATGGTAGGGGTAAGTACCCCCTTACCATTTCACACAGGGGGGGGGTGGGATCTGGGGGTCCCCTTGTTAAAGGGGGCTTCCAGATTCCGATAAGCCCCCCGCCCGCAGACCCCCACAACCACCGGCCAGGGTTGTGGGGATGAGGCCCTTGTCCTCATCAACATGGGGACAAGGTGTTTTGGGGGGCTACCCCAAAGCACCCTCCCAATGTTGAGGGCATGTGGCCTGGTACGGTTCAGGAGAGGGGGGCGCTCCCCCCTCTTTTCCTGCGGCCTGCCAGGTTGCGTTCTCTAGTACGGATTTCTGGGGGGACCCCACGCCGTTTTTTTTTTTTTTTTTGGCGCGGGGTTCCCCTTAAAATCCATACCAGACCTGAAGGGTCTGGTATGGAATTTAGGGGGAACCCCACGTCATTTTTTTTTTTTTAATTTTGGCCGGGGTTCCCCTTAATATCCATACCAGACCGAAGGGCCTGGTATGGAATTTAGGGGGACTCCCACGTCATTTTTTTTTAAAATTTTGGTTCGGGGTCCCCCTTTGGGGAATTCCCATGCCGTTTTTATCAATGAACTTCTATGTGTATTGTCGGCAATGCAATAGCCGCGGGTAGTTTTAAATGAGTTTTTTCCTTCAAAATGTCATTTTGCTGTCAGACTGTTCTAAACACAGGAAACATGCGCCCCTTTACAGGCATACTATAGACACCCCCCAGGTACGAAATTTAAAGGGATATTACACTTTTATTGTTTGACTTTAAGCATTATTAAAATCACTGCTCCTGATAAAACGGCCGTTTTTAAAACTTTTTTTTGCATTGATCCATGTCCCCTGGGGCAGGACCCAGGTCCCCAAACACTTTTTATGACAATAACTTGCATATTAGCCTTTAAAATTAGCACTTTTGATTATTCATGTTCGTGTCCCATAGACTTTAATGGTGTTTGCGTGTTCGAACAAACTTTTTTCCTGTTCGCATGTTCTGGTGCGAACCGAACAGGGGGGTGTTCGGCTCATCCCTACTTGTGGATTTGTATCTGGTCTTCAGTGCTTGTCATTGACTTGACTTGTCATTGTGTTCTTGTTCATTCGTTACTGATTTTCAGGTCGCTCTTCACAGGCCTTGCTGTTCTTCAGTGTGTTCCGTCACTTCGTTCTGAGCAGCCGACCGTTTTCTAGCCATGTTGCGTATACGTACTCATTGTAGAGTTCGTGCTGTGCGGGGGCTTGGTGTTGGGGTCCCTACCTTGACACAAGCTCAGTCCATGAACAGGGTGGGGAGGAGTTCATGGACCAAGAATTAGTCGCTCCAGCGTGACCAGTTCTGTCATATGCCTTTGCTCCGTGAGATCCGTGAGAATAATCCTGATGATTTCAGGAACTTTCTCCGGATGACGGACCCCATATTTCACCGTTTGTTGGCTTTGCTGACCCCCTATATCAGCAGGCAGGATACCTGCATGAAGCAAGCCATCACTCCGGAGCAGAGGCTAGTCACCACCCTGCGGTACTTGGCGACGGGGAGAAGCCTGCAGGACCTCAAGTTCTCGACAGGCATCTCCCCCCAGGCTCTGGGGATCATTATCCCAGAGACCTGTTCTGCCATCATCCAGGTCCTGCAGAAGGAGTATATTAAGGTAAGATTTGTATCCTTTAACATCACATTTTATTGTATTTAATGTTTGATAATATATTGTATTTCTTTCCTCATTCCCTAATTACCATGATTGTAATATTCTGTGAATGTCCCCTTTGTCCTCATGCATGCTGGATTTTTATGTAATTTTTTTTGTCCTTCTTACATATTTGCCTTCACTTACCTCCCCAGCATGGTCTCCTGGCCCTATATTCACCTCGTGTAGTCACTTAACAATGTATTTTGTCAGCTCCATAGTAGTGCTTTACCCTAAATACCCCCTAAAATGTGTAAAATTGTGATGTGTGCTTTAAATTCTGGCAGTGCCAGAGGCTTTTTTTTGGGTCACAAAATCTTTTGGAACCCTCCCTCCCCCCAACTGCTAACTCAGCTGATACCAATCCTCTAGCTGCTGAGTTTGCAAAACCCATACACACTATACCCACCTCTTTTGTGGTCAGATTTATGGATGAATTCCCCAAAGCATGTAGTGCAAGGGCCTGTCTGAATACTTTCAAATGGTACTGTTTTAAGTTTTTGTATCCTATTATTATCTTGATAGGTAATAGCAGAATGTAAAAATGTGCTAAAGTGTGTACAGTGTGTATTTATCTCTTTGTATTATGACACTTCTTACCTGTTCAGTGGACTGCCAATACTGTAAAGTAAGGAGGGGCTGGCCAAAGTAATCCACATTATTTAGGCATCCATCTTTGAATGAAGTGGAGAGGGTTACCTGTCCAAAACATCCCCCCCATAAAATTTTAAAAATGGCCCATGGGGGGGGGGGGGGGGGGATCTGATAGGTGGACCTTATACCTTTGTTTTTAAATAGTCCCTAAAAAAAAGTTATACTGATGTTGGCCAAGAATGTTCGTGTCTAATCTGCTTTCAATGTTTATGTGCAAAATGATTACTTTTTTATTCTTGTTTGACTCCACAGTTTCCTTCCAACCCACAGGAATGGCAGACTGTAGCCTCCCACTTTGCCCAGCGGTGGGACTTTCCTAACTGCAGAGGGGCAATTGATGGGAAACACGTCCACATCATCCCACCACCCAACTCGGGGTCATACTATTACAACTACAAGGGGTTCAATAGTATTGTGATGTTGGCAGTGGTGTCGGCTACTTACGAGTTCCTGTATGTGGACGTGGGAAAGAATGACCGGATGTCAGATGGTGGAGTCATCGCCCTGACCGAGTTCTACAGGCATCTCCAGAATGGCAGCTTGGACTTGCCACCTCCAGAAGACAATGCGGAAGGACTCCTATTCATCTTCGTTGCGGATGAAGCGTTTGTCCTGGGGGGACCATCTTATGCGGCCATTCCCTATGAGGACCCTCACCCCGGACCAGAGGTTTTTTAATTACCGGCTGGCCAGAGCCAGAAGAGTGGTGGAGAACACGTTAGGAATAATGGCCAGCCGGTTCCGCCTATTTCTTACACCCATACACATGGCGGAGTATAAACTCAATCACATCATCCCGGCTTGCTGTGTTCTCCACAACTTTTTAAAGAGAAATTCTTGGAACTATGCTGGCTCAGTTGGGCCTGAATCTGGAATTAATGTAAATGAACCAACCCTGATGGTGCTTGAAGCTGGCCATCCTGGCTTGCCCCCCTTGAGTGCCCGCGAGGTCCGTCTAAGATACATGGAATGCTTTGCGGGTAGGGGGGCCATCAATATGCCAGACAATGTCTGAGACATTTTTTAAATAAAAAACAAATTTTAACTACTAAAATATTTGCTGACATTTACTGCTTATGTTTCTTTTAGCTGACCCTGAGTGAAATTTGGGGAGTCCTGAAAATGGCGTGATTGTGTAACATTGGAAAGCACTGTTGGGTGTTATTTACTAAAGGCAAAGACACTTTGCACTACAAGTGCACTTGAGACTGCACTGAAACGGCACTTGTAGTGCAAAGTGGATTTGCCCTTAGGAAATAACCCCCACTGTCACAGAAAAAAACAATTTTACCACATCAAAAGTTTCGGAGCATTGAAAGAATAAGCCACACATTCTTGATTATCAATCTTTTTAATACAAGTACAATCACATGTGCATTTTTTAGAAGGTTTTTAAAACAAACCAACATGTTTGTTGTATAACAATTTTTTTGGTCACATTAATAAAAGTAGAAATGTCCATTTAAGG
Source organism: Aquarana catesbeiana (assembly GCF_042186555.1). Taxonomy (NCBI): domain Eukaryota; kingdom Metazoa; phylum Chordata; class Amphibia; order Anura; family Ranidae; genus Aquarana; species Aquarana catesbeiana. The sequence continues at coordinate 147,674,865 of NC_133335.1, read as the reverse complement.
TAAAACAGGCATGTTTAAAACCAACAAGAAATACACAAATCTGGAACTTACAAAGTTCAACTTTGTTAGAATTTGAAGATTTGATTGTAGCCGTATTAGTGCAATTGTGACAGAGAAAATTGAGTACTGTCCGTGATACTTTTTTTATTTGCACTAACATACAATCAGTACTGCTTGGACCTTGAAGAAGGGGACATACCCCGAAAGCTTGTCCTGAAAAATTGTATGTTAGTGCAAATAAAAAAAGTATCACGGACAGTACTCAATTTTCTCTTAGAATTTGAAGGCAATATCAGACATGAGTATTTATAAACTGTGTTTGATATTGCATTCAGCAGATGGGGTGAAGTCACCCCTGGAAAAGCCAAATTTTGAAGATGCACACAAATTGCCGAATGTCAACATGTGCTAGCTGCCATCATGGGGGATCAAGGGACGTGTTTTGGGGGTGCAACCCCTTCCTCTCAGCTACTTTATTATTAAGGAAGGGGTTGCACCCCTAAAACGCATACATTGATCTCCCGTGATGGCAGATAGCACATGTTGACACAGTGTGTGCATCTTCAAAATTTGACTTTTCGCGAATATGTCATAAAATGAGCAACATTTTTTCAGTAAAAAAATCACAACTAAGTAAGGGATTTCGAGGGGTTTTAAACTCTCCCTAAAACATCAAAGATTTTCTTCATTTTGTTTTGAACATCATTGATGTTTTCCAAGTCCCTATTACACTCCATGATCTCCACGATCAGGATCTGGACACTTTCACTGGTCAAATGACCTTCATCCACAACATCACGATCACCTAAAAATATATAAAAAAAAAAACACACCATGTATTATAAATATGCAGGCATCCATCTCTTACCTGAGCCTGTGGTCGCAGACACTCGCCTGTTGACTATGGTGACTATTTCCACCATGTCTCCCTCCTCCTCCTCCTGTTGGCTTTGGGGGATTTCCACTTCCTCAGGAGGTGGGGGGTCTGTTGTCTCCTCAGATGAGTGGTGTCCTCTGAGTCTTTTCTCCCCTATGTAAAAAAAATAGGTATACTTAGCACACAGATATTTTATGGCAGAAATAGGAATATGAAACATTGCTTGGAAGTGGGGTACAATTGTTTGTTTTGGCAGAGTTCCAAGATGAAGAAATATTTATTTACTTTCTCAAACTTGAATACTTACCTGTTTTGTACAAGCTTCACATATGGAGTCACCCCTATAGTATACACTGGAGCACCTGTGTGGGGCTCCCTAATAAAAAGGGTGTTCTGGTGTCCCACACTAGTACTCCAGCGTCCAGATGTGTAAACAGCTGCTGAGTGTCCTCTCCTTACACAGAATCTAGTTTGCATTACATTCTAGTTCCAAACCCATCTAGACACCAAAATTTATTCAACAGAAGTATGCCTGAAAAAATGTATTGAACTGCATCTGGACAAAACATGGTGTTTTCTAGGCCAAATGAACAATGTTTCATACGAATGAATAATGTGCCCATGAACATGAAAGTTGCCATTTTAACCACTTGCCGACCGGGCCATAGCCGAAAGACGGCTACAGCACAGTTGGCTTATTCTGGGTGGACGTCCGTGGGACGTCATTCCAGAATGTTGCTCCCCCCGTGCGCGCACCTGGGAACATCCGTGACAGATCATGGTAAATAGCCGCTGATCGTGGCCGTTTACCACGTGATCGTTCCGTCAAATGACGGAGTGATCACTTGTAAACAAACCGGCGTCACGTCATGACGCCAGTTCCTCCCTTCCCTCTCTGTACCGATGGGTACAGTGCGAGGGGAGAGGGGGAGAGATTGCAGCAGCGCTGTGGGCTGGATGTTTAGTGCCCACAGTGCTGCTCGGTGTCAATAATCTGCAATACTCTGCAACACTGTGCAATACTCTGCCAATACTCTGCAACACTGTGCAATACTCTGCCAATACTCTGCAACACTGTGCAATACTCTGCAACACTGTGCAATACTCTGCCAATACTCTGCAACACTGCAATACTCTGCCAATACTCTGCCAATACTTGCCAATACTCTGCAATAAATTTTAACAGAAACAGACATTTTTTTTTTTTTATCGAATTTTCAGTCTTTTTTGATTTATAGCGCAAAAAATAAAAAACCCAGCGTTAATTAAATACCACCAAAAGAAAGATCTATTTGTGTGAAAATAAAGGACAAAAATTTCATATGGGTACAGTGTTGCATGACTGAGTAATTGTCATTCAAAGTGTGAGAGCACCGAAAGCTGAAAATTGGTCTGGTTAGGAAGGGGGTTTAAGTGCCCAGTGGTCAAGTGGTTAAACTGTACAACAGTTAAGAAAAGCCCATGGAGCAGCACGAATGTAATAAAAATAAAGAATAGGAACACAGCACAACTACTTACTTTTTTGAAGCACTCTCCTGATCCTTCTATACTGATCGTGCTCCCTTAATTTGAGGTCCGACCACCATTTCCTCAGTTGATCCTTGGATCATCGTACCCCAAAATTACGGTGCAGACTCTTCACAACTTTAGCCATGATCTTGGCCTTTCTGACATTGGGGTTGGGGTAAGGTCCATACTTCCGTCATAGTCGCCCCTCTTCAGGATGTCAACCATCTCCAACATCTCCCCAAAGGACATATTTGAGGCCTTAAATCGTCTCCTCTGGGATCGGGATGTTTCTGGCTCCGGGCTTTCCTCCTCCTCCTCCTCGTTGCTGTAATTAGCACGCACCTGTTGTGTCTCCATGTGCTTTTCCCCACTGCGCCGAACGAGAAGGGGCGGGGAATAGACTAGAAAGAACGTCAGGGGCGGGCGGAGTTTCACGCATGCGCAGTGTATATAAAGAGTAACACGCGTACGTAGTACTACGATCTGTGAGCGGAGGAAGGAGTATTGGAGGCGCCGATCGTGATAACGAAGGTAAGATTTAAACTTGGGCCTATACTGCTTCTAGATTGAGGCCTATATTGTGACAAGATTAGGAGACTTTAGCCTGACATTAGGGTTTGTCTTGTGTTGTGTCTTGCAGATAAAATGGATGGCTTCAATGACCACAACTTCCTCCCCCTGTTCATAGACAAATACAAGGAGCTGCCCTGTCTGTGGCAGATCAAACACCCACAATATAATAATAAACAAAAGAGGCAGGCAGCGCTGGAGAAACTGCTGGAGTTGGTGAAGCCGGTGGTCCCCACGGCAACCATCCCCAATTTAAAAGCCAAAATTGGTGGCCTGAGGAGCACTTATCTTAGGGAGCACAAGAAGGTCCAGGATTCCCAGAGATCAGGAGCTGCAGCAGATGACATTTATGCGATTTCTGTCAGACCAGACTGAAGTCAGAGAATCACTCTCAACCCTTCCTTCCACTCCTCCGTCCACCCTATCTTCCACCCCAGCTGAGGCTTCCGATGTCCAGCCTGGGACTTCCAGCCAGGGAGAAGTGGAGGAGCCCAGCTGGAGCCATGTATAGCATTGTTCTACAGTTTCTGGTCAATAAATAAATGATGTTTACTAGATGTTATTATTGATCACGAATTGCTGATTTAATAAAGTGTTTTACATAACAATAGACAGTAGTGGGCAAAAATAATTGGGACAAGAATGAAAAATGCTGGGCTCAGAATGATAATCCATTATATTTTTTGTAAATTGTGTGTGATTGATGAAGAAAAAACGAAAACTATGTCCCTTTTTCATACACAGGAAGACCTCAGCCAGGAGGAGGCTGTGGAATGTGGCACACAGGAGGAGGCGGGGTTAGTGGCAGCCAGGAGGAGGCGGGGCTAAGTGGCAGCCAGGAGAAGGCCGGGCCCTGTAGGAGCCTAACAGAATCGCAGGTCCCTCCCCTGTGCCTTCCAAGAAAAAGTCCCAGGAAGGGGAGTAACGTGCAGGATTCAGCACTCTGAATTCTGATTCAGGAGGCTTCTGCATCCCTCAGAGCCTTCCCCACTCGTGAAGAGGCCTTTGCCTGCATGGCTGCCACAAAACTGAAGGACATGCAGGAGAGTCAACGCCTCATGTGATAGGACATTCTTTATAAAACCTTAACTAAGGGGGTGAGGGGCAAAATCACACCCAATACCCACCTGTGTGAGTTGGACCATCCTCCTCCTCCTCCTGCCACAACTCCACCACCACAGACACAGCATGGAAGGAAGCGTGGAAGGAAGACCAGAGAGTGATGGCCCTGGGTTCAGTCTGGTCTGACAAAAGATGCAGGCTCTTGTATGACCACAGCCTGGGGACAATACATGTCATCTGCTGCTGTTCATGATTCTCTTGTACTTCTGGACCAGATTGAACTCCCTTAGATATGGACTCCTCAGGTTACCAATGTTTCTGTAAAATAGTTGATGTGTGCCCTGGGGGCCAAAGACTTCACCAATTTCTGCTGTTTCTCCAGCGTTGCCTCCCTCTTTGTTTGGTTATGGGCCCTTAATAAAGGAATTTTTGTTTTAATTATACTCGCCAAGAGTAACTGTGAGGGCTTACAGTGTTGCGGCAACACCACCACTACTGGCCCAATTTTTCTGCCCCTGTACAACAGGGGCATGTAATTACAATTCTTGATCTAATATTTCACAGCAGGGCCCATTCCTGCGCCCACCAAGAGTAACTGTGAGGACTTACAGTGTTGTAGCAACGCCACCACCACCACCAAAGGCCCAATTTTTCTGCCCCCGTGCAACAGGTGCATGTAATTACAATTCTTGATCTAATATTTCACAGCAGGGCCCATTCCTGCGCCCACCAAGAGTAACTGTGAGGGCTTACAGTGTTGTGGCAACACCTAATGCCCTAATTTCTGCAGAGTATATAGGGCAGGCCCCTACTTTCAAACATCCAACTTACAAACGACTTCTACTTGCAAACAGAAGGGGACAAAAGGAAGTGAGATGAAATCTACCCCTAGGAAGGGAAATTCTCTCCTGTAAGAGTTAATATGGGAAAAACGTGTCTCCTCTTCACTGATGCTTTATCACCAATCCTTGTTTCACAAAAAAAACTAAATTTTCAAAAAACATTTGTCTTTGGGACAGAAAGTGGGGTGAAATCTTCTGAAGAGGTGCACAGACAGCAAAACAAATGTTACAGGGGTGATAACCCTTCCCTATGTTTTCCAAAAAGCTTAAAAATAGATTTTTTGGCTGAAGCTACAGTACCAGTTCAAAATTACAAACAGATTCTACTTAACAACAAACCTACAGTCCCTGTCTTATTTGCACCACCTATATACTGCTGTTCAGAGTATATAGGGCCTGGAGCCTTTCCTTTTTTAATTTGGGTGCGGGGTTCCCCTTAATATCCATAAAAGACCCAAAGGGCCCAGTAATGGACTGGGGGGGGGGGGGGGTACCCATGACATTTGTCTCACTGATTTTCATCCATATTGCCGGGACCCGACATTACATTAAAGCCGCAAGCAGTTTTAAATGACTTGTATTCCTTTAAAAATGTCATTTTGTGCAGGGACTGTTCTAAGCACGGGAAACACGCGCCACTTTACAGGCATACTATAGACACCCCCCAGGTACGATATTTAACCAGTTGCCAACCGGCCAAATGACCGCTGCAGGGCGGTTGGATAACTCTGGGATCACGTCATATGACGTGATCCCAGAAAACAGCTCGCACACGGGAACATCGCGGTAAACGGCCGCTTATCGTGGCCGTTTACCATGTGATCGCTCTGTCAAATGACGAAGCGATCACATGTAAACAAACCGGCATCATGTCATGACTCCGGTTCCTCTCTTCCCTCTCTGTATCGATTGGTACAGAGGGGGAGGGATCGGATGGGAGCAGTGCTGTGGGCTGGATGTGTAGTGCCCACAGCGCTGCTCAGTGACATGTGCAGTCACATCCATCCATCCATCCCTCCATGCTCATCCATCCCCCCATGCTCAGCAATACCCAGCACTACTCTGCAATTCCCTGTGCAATACTCTGCAATACCCCGCAATACTCTGCAATACTCTGCAATACCCTGCAATACTCTGCAATACTCTGCAATACCCCGCAATACCCTGCAATAGTCCGCAATACTCTGCAATACTCTGCAATACTCCGCAATACTCCACAATACCCTGCAATAACCCGCAATACTCTGCAATACTCCGCAATACTCTGCAATGCCCCGCAATACTCTGCAATGCCCCGCAATACTCCGCCATACACAGCCATACCCAGCCATACTCTGCAATACCCAGCCATACTCTGCAATACTCGGTGATACCCAGCCAAACTTTGCCATGCTCAGCCATACTCGGCCTCTGTATGTGGCCAGGCTGTGGAAGTCTCACACATGTGATATCGCCGTACTCAGGAGGAGTAGGAGAATCTATTTTGGGGTGTCATTTTTGGTATGTACATGCTATGTGTTAGAAATATTGTATAAATGGACAACTTTGTGTTAAAAAAAATGTGTTTTAACCACTTCCCGCCCGCCGGCCGTCATACGACGTCCTTGACTTTGTGGGATATCTGAATGATGGGTGCAGCTACAGGCATCATTCGGATATCAGCTTTTTCAGTCGGCGAATTCCTACACCATGAGAACAATCATAATGGCTGTTCCGCTGCTTGATCGTTCTTACGGGAGGCGAGAGGGGACTTCCCCCCCCTCCCGCCGCCCTCAGATGCTTTTACCGACTCACCGCTACGATCGAAGCCAGGATCATTTTTTAATTTTTTTTATTTCAGGCTTCTCAGCCTAGAGGTGATATGTGTGGTCTTTTTGACCCCATATCTCACTGTAAAGAGGACCTGTCATGCCATATTCCTATTACAAGGGATGTTTACATTCCTTGTAATAGGAATAAAAGAGATCAAAAAATGTATTTTTTGGAAAAAAGCGTCAAACCAAAATAAATAAAGTAAAATGAACAATAAAAAAAAAAAAAATGTTTCCCCGTGTCCCCGTGTGCTCGCATGCAGAAGCGAATGCATACGTAAGTCCCGCCCACATATGAAAATGGTGTTCAAACCACACATGTGAGGTATCGCTGCGATCGGTAGAGCAAGAGCAATAATTTTGGCCCTAGACCTCCTCTGTAACTCACAACATGTAACCAGTAAAAAATTTTAAAGAGTCTCCTATGGGGATTTTTAAGTAGCGGAGTTTGGCGCCATTCCACGAGGGTGTGCAATTTTGAAGGGTGACATGTTAGGTATCTATTTACTCGGCATAACTTCATCTTTCTCATTATGCAAAAATATTGGGATAACTTTACTGTTTAGGTTTTTTTTTTAAATAAAAAAATGTTTTTTTATTTTTAAAAACGCGTTTGAAAAATTGCTGCGCAAATACCGTGCGAGATAAAAAGTTGCAACGACCGTCATTGTATTCTCTAGGGCAGTGATTTTGCATGTGATCAATTTTCAGAGATTGGCACCATAGCTTGTGTACTCTATAACTTTCACAAAGACGAGATAATATACACCAATTTGGGTTATTTTTACCAAAGATATGTAGAGGTATAAATTTTGGCCAAAATATATGAAGAAAAAATTACTAATTTGCAAAATTTTATAACAGAAACAAAGAAAAATGCACTTTTTTTACAGAATTTTCGGTCTTTTTTCTTTTATAGCGCAAAAAATAAAGAACCCAGCGGTGATTAAATACCACCAAAAGAAAGCTCTATTTGTGTGAAAAAAAGGACAAAAATTTAATTTGGGTACAGTGTTGCATGACTGAGTAATTGTCATTCAAAGTGTGAGAGCACCGAAAGCTGAAAATTGGTCTGGTTATTAAGGGGGTTTAAGTGCCCAGTGTTCAAGTGGTTAAAGGAATATTTCACTTTTTTTTTCACTTTAAGCATCATTAAAATCACTGCTCCCGAAAAAACGGTTGGTTTTAAAACTTTTTTTTGCATTGATACATGTCCCCTGGGGCAGGTCCCAGGTCCCCAAACCCTTTTTAGGACAATAACTTGCATATTAGCCTTTAAAATTAGCACTTTTGATTTCGAACGTTCGAGTCCCATAGACTTTTAATGGGGTATGCGCGAACTTTTGGGCCATTCGCAGGTTCTGGTGCGAACCGAACCGGGGGGTGTTCGGCTCATCCCTAATGAGGACAATGGCCTCTTTCCCACAACCCTGGCCAGTGGCTGTGGGTCACTTCACCCAGGCATTTTATCAGACTGAATAGGGAGCATAGGGATTACCTGCAGATTTGGCGGGCATTTCTGGATGAGTTCAATGGGTCCATCTGGATGGAGGGGCCGGACAGCAACTATGATTTTGAACTCTTTACGGATGCGGTTGATTCTACCGGGTATGGGGCATTTTTGGGGGGGTCGGTGGAGTGTGGAGAGCTGGCCCAAAGAATGGCAGGAGGCGGGATACTTAAAGAATTTGGTGCTGCTGGAACTTTTTCCAGTTTTGGTTGCCTTTGCGCTTTGGGGGGAAGTCCTATGCAACAAGAAGGTACTGCTGCATTGTGACAACCTAGGGGTAGAGCAGGTTCTTAACTCGCTGTCAGGATCCTCCCCTCCGGTCATACGTTTTTTGCAACGCTTGGTTTTGTGTTGTTTACGGCAAAACGTTTTCTTATATGCTGTGCATATTCCTGGAGTGGAGAATACGGTGGCTGACGCTATTTCCCGTTTTCAGTTGGACAGGTTTCGGGAGTTGGCACCGGTTGTGGAGCAACATGGAACCCCTTGTCCTCCTTATCTATGGCGGGTTGTGTTGGAATCACCTCTAGTCTGATTCGAAACCCCTTGAGTGAGTCAACATGGTCGTTCTATTCTAAGGTCTGGGAGGCTTTAACTCGGCAGTCAGGCTGTGGGGGTGATAGTGGGGAGATGAGCCAGTTACTTATATACTTTATATGCAAGTGTTTTGCAGAAGGGATATCCATTTCAGCCATGCAAAGAAAATTGGCTGGCATGGTTTTCTTGTTTAAAATGCGAGGCATGCCTGATTTTACCAAGGACTAAGGAGGTTATAGAAGGGGCGCTCGGCGGCCGGATGGCTCAAGCCGGCAGGGGGGCTTACATTGAGTTGCGCCAAATACAGGGTTCCTTCACATGCTCTGTGAAGACGGTGATGGCTTACTTACGGCTTCGCCCAGCAGTGGCTGGTTCTTTTCTAATCCATTCTGATGGTTTGGCTTTATCTAAGTTTCAATTTATTTCGATACTGCGGCGCTGCCTTTTGGCTGCAGGTGTCGAGGCCAGTAATTTTTCATTGCATTCATTTAGCATTGGGGCAGCCACTGAGGCTGCCCGGTTGGGTCTTGACAGAACGGTAGTTAAGCGTATTGGTAGGTTGGAATCTGACAGATTCAAAATTTACGTCTGCCCCCATTTGATTTAATATGGGTTGATTGGTTTTAAAAAAAAAAAAAAGGAAGGTGGGGGTTATGTGTCCCCTTTTTTATTTTGTGTTTATTTCCATGATCTGTTGAGTAGTAGTGGTGGGATGATGGTGATGGGTGTGTGTGCTAGGTTTCACTTTTTCTTTCAGATCATGCTTGCTTCGTTTGGATCCTGGGCCATTTTTTTGTTCACTGGGGGGCAAAGAGGGCTGATGTCAGGCCTAATGGCCGACAATTGGGTTTCCCACGAACAGAAGTCAGCATCTGGTGGATTGGAATTCCAGGGATGTTATGGAGCAGGGTTGTGCCGGAGGTTAATAGGATCATCAGATGGGATAGGCCCCCCGGATGTATTGGTCATACATGCAGGGTGTAATGACCTGGGGGTTAGATCCACTAGGCATCTGATAAGGGACATAAAATTTGATGTGCTGTGACTGCAAGCAGCTTTTCCATACATAATAGTGGTATGGTCTGAGATGGTGGCCTGCACCACCTAACATCTTGCCCGGTCGGTAGCTAAGATTAACAGGGTCCGAGTTAAGGCCAATAAAGAGGTTGGGAGGTTCATTGTCAGGAATGAGGGTCTTGTGGTCAGGCATAAGGAGCTTGAGTTCGAGACATGTAGATATCTCCGTGGGGATGGAGTTCACCTTAATGAAGTGGGTATAGATCTGTGGTCCTTAGGTCTACAGGAGGGAATACAGCAAGCAGTTCATTGTTGGTGGGGCACAAAGGTGTGAGGCTTCACACATTGCGCTGTAGCAGTTGGGTCTTTGGAGGCATTTGGAAGTAAAATAATGGAATTAAAGGTTTGGGACACATCTGAGTTATGGGTCTCTGGAGAATGGCATTTACGTGGTTAACTTGGAGTTTATAGTTATCTGCTGAAGGTGCCTCGTCCCCGAGTCGGATGCAAAGTGACAGGGACCATAAATGGTTAAGCAGATATAAGGTAAAGAGTTGGATACATAGTGCCTCCAAGGATCGGCAACCAAAAAATGTATGCTTTGTTTTGGTTTATACTGTTAATTATTTTATTTAATAAAGGGGCCGTAAACGGCCAGTTTTGTCCCAACCTTTGGTGTCAGACTATTTTTAGTAGCAATAATAAGGGACTACAAAATGGGTCAAAAGAACATAGGGGTTACCTTTTCATGTAATTAGGATGTGGCACTGTGAAACTGAAAGGTGGATGGTCTCCATAGCACCACCTGGTGGCAACCTGTGTTTATTTCCATAATATATATTTTATTAAAGTGGTTGTAAACTCTCCCCGACAACTTTATACCATGTAAATCAGCATAAAAAACCCTAATGAACACTGCTTGTAGATATCTCCTTACTTGCTTAGTATTGTTGTAATGCTTTTTGTTCTTTAGAATGACTTCACTGAGCATGCCCAGATCTCCCCTGATTTACGGCACACTCTGTGTACTTGTCTGTCTATTATCAGATCTTCCTAAGGCACAACACTGAAATCCCATGAGACTGCATAATCACTCAGAGCTTCCTCCTACACCCCTTTTGACCGTGTGACATCACATGGAGTGTAAACTTGGGCATCAGACAGCATTACTGCAGCTTTATCAGTAGTAAATACTATGAAATAAAACAAGCCAGCTATGAGCAGTGAAGCAGAGTTGCCATAGAAATGTTGGATTGAGAAGGAGGCTTGGTTAACAGTACAGGAAGTGCTCAATGTAAGGGCGGAAATACACTCTACTGTGGACTCAGAAAACAATACTTAAGATGGCGTTGCCTTACCCCTGGAAACAAGTTTTTTAAAGTTTCTTTAAACAGTAAGTAATATGCGATTTGGGCTGGATTACAGTGGCTATAGTTTGATCATTACTTATTATAATGGACAAAATGAAAAGCAGCATCAGAGTGGGAGAGTTTACTTCCTCTTTAAGAAGAACCTCATAATGATCCTTGCAAAAGGAAAAGCCAATCATTGTGTATAACAGCGAGATAAACTAATTTTTTTTGGCCTCCAATTATTCCAGTTTTGTATACAGAAAAGATCCCTCTGCCTGACATCCCCTAAAGCAGTGCTGTGGATAGTTGGGAATAGAACGCAATATCCTTAAAGGGTAACTCCACTTTCGTGGGGGGAAAAAAAATAACAAATAAAGAAAAAATAATATAGCGTATATAATTGCGGCACAAGTCATATTGTAATTGAACGTTATTAAAAAATACCTTTCCTTTTCAATCTGCAGCTCTGTAATTTTCTGAAAATGCAATGCAATATGGCTACTTGGAGGTGTTCTGTACACAGAATGTGTACAAAACGCCCCCCCGAAATGTAATTTCTTGCTTGTGTGATTGGCTCACTGATTTTCCCAGAAGTCTACACTAAGACACAAGTCAGATTTCAGGCAACGCCTGCAACAAAAATTTCATATTTGGTGAGATACTTTTAATCATAGTTAAAGAGATGCAGACCCTGCAGCTTTCCTCATTAGAGCAGGTGCACAGCTGATTGATAATTATTAAACCATTCCCATTAGACTCACTCGGCACAGAGGAACAAACAGGGATTTCTTCAGAATAAAAACATAACAAAATTTAGAAATCTGCAATAAAGTTTGCTAAAATCCTTGTAATGTACATAGATCACCCAGAGGGAGGGTTTTTTTCTCAACAAAAGTGGAGTTACGCTTTAACCACTTCAGCCCTGAAAGGTTTTACCCACTTCCTGACCAGGCCATTTTTTGCGATATGGCACTGTGTCGCTTTAACTGACAATTGCGCGGTCGTGCAATGATATACCCAAATTAAATTGATGTCCTTTTTTTCCCACAAATAGAGCTTTCTTTGGTGGTATTTGATCACTTCTGCTGTTTTTATTTTTTGCGCTATAAACACAAAAAGACCGACAATTTTGGAAAAAAATTTATATTTTTTACTTTCTGCTACAATACATATAAAAAAAATTTTAAAAAATCAAATTTCTTCATCAATTTAGGCCAATATGTATTCTGTTACATATTTTTGGTAAAAAAAATCCCAAAAAGCGTATATTGATTGGTCTGCACAAAAGTTATAGTGTCTACCAATTACAGGATAGATTTAGGGACTTTTATTTATTTATTAGTTTTTTTACTAGTAATGGCAGCAATCTGCAATTTTTAGCGGGACTGTGACATTGCAGCTGACAAATCTGACCCTAATTTATTGATCAGTACTATAAAAATGCACTGATCACTGTATAAATGGCACTGGCAGGGAAGGGGTTAACACTAGCGGGGGATCAAGGAGTTAAATGTGTTCCCTGGGAGGTGTTTCTAACTGTAGGGGGAAGTGTTACACTGGAGGAAAGGAGAGATTATGATTTAGCTTAGCTGAAACATGATCTCTCACTTTTCCTCTCTCATGCCCCATACACACGATCGAACATCGATCGGACATTCCGACAACAAAATCCATGGATTTTTTCCGACGGATGTTGGCTCAAACTTGTTTTGCGTACACACGGTCGCACAAAGTTGTCGGATTTTGCTATCGCCAAGAACGCGGTGACGTACACCACGTACGACGAGACTAGAAAAGGCCAGGTCAGAACCAAGCGCGGCACCCTTTGGGCTCCTTTTGCTAATCTCGTGTTAGTAAAAGTTTGGTGAGAGACGATTTGCGCTTTTTCAGACTCGTGGTTTTCAGATCGTTTTCTGCTGTTCAGTTTGTGTTTGTGGGTTTGTATCTGCTTTTCAGTGCGTGCAGCGAGTACCATTGACTTGTCATTGTGTTCTTGTTCGTTCGTTACTGTTTTTCAGGTCGCTCTTCACAGGCCTTGCTTTTCTTCAGTGCGTTCTGTTACTTCGTTCTGAGCAGCCGACCGTTTTCTAGCCATGTTGCGTATACGTACTCCTCGTAGAGTTCGTGCTGTGCGGGGGTTTGGTGTTGGGGTCCTGACCTTGACACAAGTTCAGTCCATGAACAGGGTGGGGAGGAGTTCATGGACCAAGAATTTGTTGCTTCAGCGTGACCAGTTCTGTCATATGCCTTTGCTCCGTGAGATCCGTGAGAATAATCCTGATGATTTCAGGAACTTGACGGACCCTGTATTTCACCGTTTGTTGACCCCTTATATTAGCAGGCAGGATACCTGCATGAGGCAAGCCATCACTCCGGAGCAGAGGCTCGTCGCCACCCTGTGGTGCTGGGTACTGGCGACGGGGAGAAGCCTGCAGGACTTGAAGTTCTCGACAGGCATCTCCCCCCAGGCTCTGGGGATCATTAAAGAAAAAAGGGGATCAAACTGCGCTAACAGAAACCCAAACTATAAACCAATAAACAAGTGAATAAGTAAACAAGATCATAGACAGCAGCAATTCTCCTGAATAACATAAGTCCAGTGCAGAATATACACTTACATCAATTAAAATATAGCAAGCCTTGTTCGTCTGGTGCGCCGGCCATAGCACACAGACTAACCCGTCCTGACTCACGTCGTCCAGAGGTGCCCCTGGACGACGTGACCTATCACGAAACGCCGCGTAGGGCGAGCGACGCGCTGACGTCACCACGTGTCTTCCGATCGTTCAGCAGGACGGGTTAGTCTGTGTGCTACGGCCGGCGCACCAGACGAACAAGGCTTGCTATATTTTAATTGATGTAAGTGTTCATTTTACTTTATCCTTTAATAAACCAAGAGATTTTACACTATGGAAGCGCCTGTGTTCTCTCTTACTATGTACATCTATGGTTGAGTCCACCTTTCTATGAGGATATCTGGGAACATCAGGAGCCCTACAGAGGAGGTCTAGAAACAGCTATCATCTCTAAATTAGCCCAGCAGTTGTCTCGTTGGTCATACTCTGCAGGAGTTTTTACATACTAGCTTCCCCTGATCCTCTGTAGTGGGGGAGCATGGGGCTCCGGTAAGCAGTCACCCCTTCTTTACCGGTGGCGGATTTCTTCTTCTCAAGACCTAATTGGCACAAATCACTTTTATTTAAAGGGACTTTTTTATTCACTGGAACCAAACCCCTTGGTTTTTCTAATATTGTTTATTGCATTTAAGCAGTTTCTCACATTTTGCACTTTATGGCACAGCACCGTGATAATACACATGAGTGAGTGGGTCGTTTTAGATTATATCACTGTATTTATTATATGTTTGTTCATATATTAATTTCACAGTTCGATTTTTCAATTCACATTTGATCATTTAATTAGTGCGATTCTATTGTTTTCCTTATATTCTGGGGATCATTATCCCAGAGATTGTATGAAAAGATGCAAAAATACTCTTGCGCACAGGTGTATTGCCTAAAAGGTCCCAAGGGTTCAAGAAGGACTGTGGATTTCGGCCTTGCTGCACTTAAGGATGGGATTGTCCTAGTGTTAAATGAAAAGAAAGAAAAAGAGCGCACCAGCCTAGTGCATTATCCTTGACAGATTTATTAATTAAAAACAAGATAAAAACTACTCACAAAGGTCGAAGAAAAAATTGCATTGTATATGGCACAGAGGCAAATAGTCCAGTGGTAGCAGCTTTCCAGGTCCCAGGAAGGAGGCGTACGGACTACTGCTGGCTAACGCGTTTCGAAGGTTACCCTTCTTCATCAGAGCCTTAGTAGTGTTGGTCTCCTGCTGGCTTTTATACATGTGTCCATCTAGACAAGACTGGTCGGATTAGTTCTAAGGCTCCTCCCTTGATTAGTGGGCAGTCCTCTGAGAGGGGTGGGTCTTGGCTTTGTTGTCTTTATTAAAGGGCCATAGTATATTAATTTATTTATTTTTAATGTTTATTAAAGAAACTTTTTATGTATAATATGATTTTAGTTTAATTTATAGTTATATTCGTAATTTCTAGTTCCTAGTTCTAGCTCTAGTAATTGATTTTAATTTTTAGTTTTTATTTTATTTTTTCCTTTTACTTTCTAATTTCTAATTTCTAATTCATATTTAGATCGGCTGTCATGTATATAGTCAGAAGCGCAAACATCCCACAACAGACAGACTGAAATGGTCATGCCAATAATTATATATAGATGAGCCAAAGCATATCAGAGGATATGCTCATCTCCCCTCTCATCAATACATTACACACATCAGAGGACATTGAACATTGATTGGGAGTTTAGGATCGAAGATGAAATAGCATACCTTGTGGTGTATAGATCTAATGGCAGCTCGTTTGCTCGAGTACAGTGTCTCTGTGGGGGCTGTAACTGTATGGGCTTCCATTGCTGACAGGTCCTGGCCAGTGACACGTTCCTGTATCCTGTAGGGCCTGGTGGAACGCACGCCGCTCCTTTACTTCCGGGTTGTGGTCTACAGGACGGAAGTGCAGTCGTGACGTCATATCCCGTGCGCCCTTTGGCGCACAAGATTGACTTGCTATGGTAAACAGTGGCCTCCATTTTGCCATAGGCATAGATAGAGGCCAAAGTCAGACAAAAACCATCTGAACTACAAGCTAGAAGGGGATAAAATAATATATATAAATATATGTATATAATAAGTTAGATCTATGGTGCCACTAGAAGGAGGGGGAAGGGGGGAATGGGAAAAACCAGGGAAGGAGAGGATAGGCTAAATGACCAGATATTAGACATAATAATCTAAATAAAAACTAGGTGGAGAAAAAGGGGGCTGTTATAAGATTGATTCTAGAGTTATAACTAGAAGGTGACAGTATCCAGAACGTATGTATTTAAAAGCCAGCAAGAGATGCACTAGAATTAATAATAAAAAGTAGTAATATAAAATACATATAATATACATTGTATAAAAAGATACACATCCATCTTCATAGACATATATGCGCATACGAAAATTTAAAAAGCGATATTATTAAAAATAAATCCGTATAGAAGTACAAAAGTCTGTGTACTTTGCCAGTATAATATAAAAAGGGGTTTGTTATAACCTCATATATATAATACATATAATGGTTTTGTACATTATTTCGGGTATCCCAGGGGTTAGTTAGTAGACATCAGCGAAAAGGATAATAAATAAATAAAATAGAAAAAATGGGGGTTTATATTAAGCATTAGAATGTATATGATATTGAATAATGGTAAAGATTAGATTACGTTGAGTTAGAAAGATTTATAAAAAATCAATCAAAAGAGTTAGATAAAATGGATATGGATATAATATATTATTTATGAAATATTCTCCCCACTACAGTTTTTTTCCTATGCCACATGTACATGCATGTGCCACAGTTCCTAATACCGCACCTGTAGCATCCTTTTTGGTCAAATATTGTTGTCCAACTATTAGTTGGTTTGCTGGTATGTGTTTTTACCCTACTTGGGGCTATCAGGCTCCTAAGATCTCCAACTAATAACTAATAACTAACCAACTAATAGTTGGACAACAATATTTGACCAAAAAGGATGCTACAGGTGCGGTATTAGGAACTGTGGCACATGCATGTACATGTGGCATAGGAAAAAAAACTGTAGTGGGGAGAGATGGGAGAATTCACCAAATTAAGCAATTCATAAACTGTGGAACAGAGTATGTGATCTACGGTATAGTATGTCCATGTGGGCGTCTATACGTAGGCCGCACACAACGTCCAATGCGAGTTAGAATTGGTGAACATAAATGCGGTATCATATCTAAGAGACAAATATCCAGTTCCTTGACACTTTGTAGAGGCTCATCAAGGGGACCCCGCAGGCATGAAAGTATTTGGGATTGAGTCTATTGGAAGTGAGCTGGATACAGGAAAAAGACACCAGAGGCTTTGCAAAAGAGAAGCCTTCTGGATCTTCACCCTCGGCAGTCTCGCCCCAGGAGGCTTAAATGAAGACCCAGAAATACATAAAATAGTATAACGTTGGCATTAAGCCACTGTGGAGGGCTAATTTTATATCTATTCAATTCTATATCCATTTAATCGTTTAAACCTATTATTGCTGCGGCATTCATATATCACCTGGCCCCATATATCACTCTTTTTGTAGAGGTTTTAAGGTATTATCATTACATTTCCATTGTCTAAGTCATATCCTACTAGATCTTGTATTTCAATCTATAGATTACATCAAAGTAATACTCCTCTCACAGGATATGTCCAAATATAAATAATAATAAAAATAAAAATAAAAATACACATTTACCTTAAGACTAGATCACAGCATATACAGGCCCTTCACATGGTAGTATATATGTGTACACCTATATGTATATACACGTGTAATCATATGTTATATGTGTATGTGTTTTTATATATATATATATATATATATATATATATATATATATATACACATATATCTGTAGGCAGTGGCTCTATCTAATATTTCATAAATAATATATTATATCCATATCCATTTTATCTAACTATTTTGATTGATTTTTTATAAATCTTTCTAACTCAACGTAATCTAATCTTTACCATTATTCAATATCATATACATTCTAATGCTTAATATAAACCCCCATTTTTTCTATTTTATTTATTTATTATCCCTTTCGCTGATGTCTACTAAATAACCCCTGGGATACCCGAAATAATGTACAAAACCATTATATGTATTATATATATGAGGTTATAACAAACCCCTTTTTATATTATACTGGCAAAGTACACAGACTTTTGTACTTCTATACGGATTTATTTTTAATAATATCGCTTTTTAAATTTTCGTATGCGCATATATGTCTATGAAGATGGATGTGTATCTTTTTATACAATGTATATTATATGTATTTTATATTACTACTTTTTATTATTAATTCTAGTGCATCTCTTGCTGGCGTTTAAATACATACGTTCTGGATACTGTCACCTTCTAGTTATAACTCTAGAATCAATCTTATAACAGCCCCCTTTTTCTCCACCTAGTTTTTATTTAGATTATTATGTCTAATATCTGGTCATTTAGCCTATCCTCTCCTTCCCTGGTTTTTCCCATTCCCCCCTTCCCCCTCCTTCTAGTGGCACCATAGATCTAACTTATTATATACATATATTTATATATATTATTTTATCCCCTTCTAGCTTGTAGTTCAGACGGTTTTTGTCTGACTTTGGCCTCTATGCCTATGGCAAAATGGAGGCCACTGTTTACCATAGCAAGTCAATCTCGTGCGCCAAAGGGCGCACGGGATATGACGTCACGACCGCACTTCCGTCCTCAAGACCACAACCTGGAAGTAAAGGAGCGGCGTGCGTTCCACCAGGCCCTACAGGATACAGGAACGTGTCACCGGCCAGGACCTGTCAGCAATGGAAGCCCATACAGTTACAGCCCCCACAGAGACACTGTACTCGAGCAAACGAGCTGCCATTAGATCTATACACCACAAGGTATGCTATTTCATCTTCGATCTTAAACTCCCAATCAATGTTCAATGTCCTCTGATGTGTGTAATGTATTGATGAGAGGGGAGATGAGCATATCCTCTGATATGCTTTGGCTCATCTATATATAATTATTGGCATGACCATTTCAGTCTGTCTGTTGTGGGATGTTTGCGCTTATGTCTATACACATGACCGCCGATCTAAATCTAAATATGAATTAGAAATTAAAAATTAAAAATTAAGGAAAAAATAAAATTAAAAATTGAAAAATTAAAAATTAAAAATTAAGAATTATAAATTAAAAACTAAAAACTAAAAACTAAAAATTAAAATCAATTACTAGAGCTAGAACTAGGAACTAGAAATTACGAATATAACTATAAATTAAACTAAAATCATATTATACATAAAAAGGTTCTTTAATAAACATTAAAAATAAATAAATTAATATACTATGGCCCTTTAATAAAGACAACAAAGCCAAGACCCACCCTTCTCAGAGGACTGCCCACTAATCAAGGGAGGAGCCTTAGAACTAATCCGACCAGTCTTGTCTAGATGGACACATGTATAAAATCCAGCAGGAGACCAACACTACTAAGGCTCTGATGAAGAAGGGTAACCTTCGAAACGCGTTAGCCAGCAGTAGTCTGTACACCTCCTTCCTGGGACCTGGAAAGCTGCTACCACTGGACTATTTGCCTCTGTGCCATATACAATGCGATTTTTTCTTCGACCTTTGTGAGTAGTTTTTATCTTGTTTTTAATTAATAAATCTGTCAAGGATAATGCACTAGGCTGGTGCGCTCTTTTTTTCTTTCTTTTCATTATCCAGAGACCTGTTCTGCCATCACCAGGTCCTGCAGAAGGAGTATATTAAGGTAAGATTTTTATCCTTTAATATCACATTTTATTGTATATGTTTGCTAATATATTGTATTTCTTTCCTCATTCCCTAATTACCATGATTGGAATATGCTGTGAATGTCCCCTTTCTCCTCATGCATGCTGGATTTTTATGTCATTATTTTTGTTGTCCTTCATACATATTTGCCTTCACTTACCTCCCCAGTATGGTCTCCTGGCCCATAGGCGTGCGCACAGGGTGTGCCGGGTGTGCCTAGGCACACCCTAATCACCCCATGTGCATTAGCATTATCCAGGAGCAGCATCAGGTGAGTGGTTGGGGGTGCCAGTGGCCATTGTAAATGCCCCCATTATATTAAAATCTAGGTTCAACTTTAGGATCACGTTACACCCATAATTAGGGTGTATCGTTATATGCTCCCAATCAACTGGCTCCCACCACCAGAGCCCCCTTCCTGTGACAGCAGGTGGCGCTCATGTGTGTTTGAGCTTTGGGGTGCACATCCTAATGCAATAGGCTGCGCACACTGTCCTGGCCCTATATTCAACTCATGTAGTCACTTAACAATGTATTTTATCAGCTCCATAGTAGTGCTTTACCCCAAACACCCCTAAAATGTTTTGAAATGTGATTGGTGCTTCAAATTCAGGCAGAGTGCCAGAGGCTTTTTTTGGGGGTTCCCAAATCATTTTGAACCCTCCCTCCCCCCAACTGCTAAGTCAGCTGATACCAATTCTCTATCTATCCTCAATCATCTATCTGCTGACTTTGCCAAACCCATACACACTATACCCATCTCTTCTGTGCTCAGATTTATGGATGAATTCCCCAAAGCATGTAGTGCAAGGGCCTGCCTGTATACTTTCAAATGGTACTGTTTCAAGTTTGGGTATCCTATTATTATCTTGATAGGTAATAGCAGAATGCCCAAATGTACGAAAATGTGTACAGTGTGTATTTATATCTTTGTATTATGACACTTCTTACCTGTCCAGTGGGCTCTCAATAGTGTAACTAAGGAGGGTCTGTTCACATTATACACATACACACATTATATAGGCATTCATCTCTCAATGAAGTGGAGAGGGTTACCTGTCCAAGAGTCCCCCCCCCCCCATAATGTTAGAAATGGCCCATGAGAGGGGGGGAGGGGGAATCTGATAGGTGTACCTTATACTTTGGTCTTTAAAAATTCCCATAAATAAATGGTATCTTGATGTTGGCCAAGAATGTTTGTGTCTAATCTACCTTCCATGTTTATGTGCAAAAAGACTAATTTTTTTTTTGGTTTTACTCCACAGTTTCCTTCCACGTAACAGGAATGGCAGACTGTGGCTGACTGTGGCCTCCCACTTTGCCCAGCGGTGGGACTTTCCTAACTGCGGAGGGGCAATTGATGGAAAACACGTCCACATCATCCCACCACCCAACTAGGGGTCGTACTATTATAATTATAGGGGGTTCAGTAGTATTGTGATGTTGGCGGTGGTGTCGGCTACTTATGAATTTCTGTATGCGGACGTGGGGAAGAATGGCCGGATGTCCAATGGTGGAGTCATTGCCCAGACGGAGTTCTACAGGCTTCTCCAGAATGGCAGCTTGGACTTGCCACCTCCAGAAGACAATGTGGAAGGACTACCATTCGTCTTCGTTGCGGATGAATCTTTTGCGCTGGGGGACCATCTTATGCGGCCATTCCCGATGAGGACCCTCACCCCGGACCAGAGGGTTTTTAATTACCAGCTGGGCAGAGGCAGAAGAGTGGTGGAGAACACATTTGGAATCATGGCCAGCCGGTTCTGCCTATCTCTTACACCCATACATATGGCGGAGTACAAACTGAATCACATTATCCTGGCGTGCTGTATTCTACACAACTTTTTACGGTAATATTCTGCCAACTATGCTGGCTCAGTTGGGCCTGAGGCTGGAATTCAAAATGAACCAACCCTGACGGTGCTTGAAAGTGGCCGTCCTGGCTTGCCCCCCCTGAGTGCCTGTGATGTCTGGCTAAGATACCTTGAATTCTTTGCGAGTAGGGGGGCTATCAATATGCCAGACAATGTGTAAAACCTTTTTCAAATAAAAAAAAAAGCAAATCTTTGGTGACATTTACTGCTTGTGTTTATTTTAGCTGACCCTGACAGAAATGTGGTGAGTGCTGAAAATGCCGTGATTGTGTAACCTTACAAAGCACTGTTGGGTGTTATTTACTAAAGGCAAAGGCACTTTGCACTACAAGTGCAGTTGAAACTGCACTTGTAGTGCAAAGTGGATTTGCCCTTAGGAAATAACACCCATTGTCACAGAAAACAGCAATTAGAGCACCACAAAAGTGTTGTAGCGTTGAGACAATAATCCACACATTCTTGATTAACAATCTTTTTAATACCTGCACAATCACATGTGCATTTAGAAAAGGTTTTTAAAACAAACCAACATGTTTGTTGAATAACAATTTTTGGGGTCACATTAGAAAAAGTAGAGATGTCCATTTAAGATAAAAACAGGCATGTTTAAAACCTACAAGAAAGACACAAATCTTGAACTTACAAAGTTCACATTTGGTAGAACTTGAAGGCAATATCAGACATGAGTATTTAGAAACTGTTTGATATTGCGTTCAGATGGGGTGAAGTCACCCCCGGAAAAGCCAAATTTTGAAGAACCACACAAATAGCAACCCCTTCCTCTCAGCTACTTTATTATTGAGGAAGGGGTTGCACCCCCAAAATGCGTCCATTGATCTTCCGTGATGGCAGATAGCACATGTTGACAAACTGTGTGCCTCTTCAAAATTTGGCTTTTCTCCAATTTGACAAAAAATGTTACAAAATTGTAGCACACCAAAAAAAAAGGGATTTGGAGGGGTTTTAAACTCTCCCCAAAACATCAATGATGTTCTTATTTTTTGAAGAACATCATTGATGTTTTTCTTGATGTTTTCCAAGTCCCTATTACACCCCATGATCTCCCCGATCAGGATCTGTGCACTTTCTGAGGTGAAAGGATCTGGATTTCTATCTTTTTACGATCACCTAAAAAGATAGAAACCAAAAAAAAAAACATGTATTATAAATATCCCGGCATCCATCTCTTACCTGAGCCTGTGGTCGCAGACACTCACCTGTTGTGGTGCCAATTTCCACCACGTCTTCCTCCTCCTGCTCTGTTTGTCTTGGGTGTATTTCCCCTTCTTCCAGAGGTGGGGGGTCTCTGGTCTCCTCGGATGAGGGGTGTCCTCCGAGTCTTTTCTCTCCTATGTAAAAAAAGTGGTATACTTAGCACACAGATATTTGATGGCAGAACTATAAATATGAAACATTGTTTGGAAGTGGGGTACAGTTGTCTATTTTGGCAGAGTTCCAAGATGTAGAATTTTTAGTGTCCTTTGTCAAGCTTCAATACTTTACCTGTTTTGTACAAGCTTCACAGATGGAGACACCCCTATAGTATCCTATAGTATCCTTGGAGCACCTGTGTGGGACCCCTAATAAAAAGGGTGTTCTTGTGTCCCACACTAGTGCTCCAGCGTCCAGATGTGTAACCAGCTGCTGAGTGTCCTCTCCTTACACAGAATCTAGTTTGCATATCATTCTAGTAACAAACATATCTACACAACCAAATTCGTTTCAGACAAGTAGGCCCTAAAAAATGTGGGCAAATGCATATGGCCAAAACAATGGCGTTTTCTAGGCCACACAAAAAATGTTTGATACGAACGAATAATGTGCCCATGAACATGAAAGTTCACATTTAAAAATGGATAACAGTTAAGAAAAGCACATGGAGCAGCACGAACGTAATAAACATAAAAAGAATCGGAACACAGCACAACTACTTACTTTTTTGCAGCACTCTCCGGATTTTTCTGTACTGCTCATGCTCTCTTAATTTGAGGTCTGACCACTGTTTCCTGAGCTGATCTTTCGATCGTCGTACCCGAAATTCCGGTGCAGGCTCTTGACCACTTTCGCCATGATCTTGGCCTTTCTGACATTGGGGTTGGGGTAAGGTCCATACTTCCCGTCATAGTCGGCCTTCTTCAGGATGTCCACCATCTCCAAAATCTATACTATACTGCTTCTAGATTGAGGCTATATTGTAACAAGATTAGTAGAGTTATGCCTGACATTAGGGTTTGTCTCGTGTTGTGTTTTGCAGATAAAATGGATGGCTTCAATGACCACAACTTCCTCCCCCTGTTCATAGACAAGTACAGGGAGCTGCCCTGTCTGTGGCAGGTGAAACATCGACATTACAATAATAAAGAAAAGAGGTAGGCAGCGCTGGAGAAACTGCTGGAGTTGGTGAAGCCGGTGGTCCCCTCGGCAAACATCCCCTATTTAAAAGCCAAAATTGGTGGCCTGAGGAGCACTTATCTTAGGGAGCGCAAGAAGATCACGGATTCCCAGAGATCAGGAGCAGGAGCAGATGACATTTATGTCCCCAGGCTGTGGTACTATGAGAGACTTCAGTTTCTGTCAGACCAGACTGGAGTCAGGGAATCCCTCTCATCCCCAGCTGAGGCTTCCGATGTCCAACCTGGGACTTCCAGCCAGGAAGAAGTGGAGGAGCCCAGATGGAGTCAGGTATAGCATTGTTCTACAGATTTCTGGACAATAAATAAATGATGTTTACTAGATGTTATTATTGATCACTAATTGCTGATTTAAGAAAGTGTTTTACATATCAATAGACAGTAGTGGCCAAAAATAATTGGGACAAGAATTAAAAATGCTGGGCTCAGAAGGATAGTCTGTTATATTTGTTAACATTCAATTTGCAACAATCATGAGCTGAAAATTGTGTGTGATTGATGAATAAAAAACTAAAACTAAGTCCCTTTTTCATACACAGGAAGACCTCAGCCAGGACGAGGCTGTGGAATGTGCCACACAGGAGGAGGCTGTGGAATGTGGCAGCCAGGAGGAGGCGGGGGTTAGTGGCAGTCAGGAGGAGGCGGGGCTAAGTGGCAGCCAGGAGAAGCCTGGGCCCAGTCGTAGCCTGACCGAAACGCAGGTTCCTCCCCTCCGCCTTCCATACAAAAGACCCAGGAAGGGGAGTCATGTTCAGGATTCAGCGCTCAGGCTCATTCAGGAGGCTTCTGCGTCCCCACTCCTGAAGAGGCCTTTGCCTGCATGGCTGCCACCAAACTGCAGGCCATGCAGGAGGGTCAATGCAAGCTGTGTGAGGACCTTTTGTATAAAGTCCTAAGTAAGGGGGTGAGTGGCGAAATCACACCCAATACCCACCTGAGTGAGTTGGCCCATCCCCCTCCTCCTTCTCCTGCTGCCACAACTCCCCCACCACAGCCACAGCATGGAAGGAAGCGTGGAAGGAAGACCAGAGAATGATGGCCCTGGGTTCAGTCTGGTCTGACAAAAGATGCAGTCTCTTGTATGACCACAGCCTGGGGACACAGATGTCATCTACTGCTTTACGGATCTCTAGGACATCTGGATCAGACTGCACTCCCTTACATATGGACTCCTCAGGCCACCAATTTTGCTGTAAAATAATTGATGTCTGCCCTGGGGGCCAAAGGCTTCACCAATTTCTGCTGTTTCTCCAGTGTTGCCTCCCTCTTTGTTTGGTTGTGAGCCCTTAATAAAGGAATTTTTATATCAATTATACTCGCCTATGTGTGTTTTCCTTAAAAAAAAAAAACAGTTTGTTGGTGAGGAGGCAGGTACATTTCAAAATACAATGTGAAATTAACAAGGGACACCAAACACCAAACAATCTTATTGAGATTAAATAATACAAGATAATAATGGTGTTGTGGTAACTTGACACACAAAACACACACAAAAATATTCTGGAGTAAAAACCAAAAAAAAAAAAAAACAGCCTTGAAAAAAATACAAACCCAAAAAAAAAATTTTTTAAAATTAAAAACAACCAAAAAAAATTGGTCAGATGTGACAAATCAAAATATATCGAGGGAATCCCGATAAAGAATAAAGAAAGAAGTTTGTGAGAAGTCTGTGTGAATATGAGCAGCAAAACTACTTTATTCTTCTCACATTATAAAGATGAACAGAGTGCGCTGTATTAAACTATTTAAAACATTGCAGCGTGACGAAAGTGCTGTATCCATTCCAAATGCTCATTTTACCAGACCGAGCTGTTCCGTCTCGGAATTTCTTCTGAGCATGCGTGGCACTTTGTGCGTCGGAACTGGCCACACACGGTCGGAATTGACGCGATCAGATTTTGTTGTCGGAAAATTTTATAGCCTGTTCTCAAACTTTGTGTGTCGGAAAATCCGATGGAAAATGTCCGATGGAGCCCACCCACGGTCGGAATTTCCGACAACACGATCCGATCGCACATTTTCCGTCGGAAAATCCGACCGTGTGTACGGGGCATTACAGATCAGTGGTGTGCTTTGTTTACATCAGCACACCACTGATCCATCTCTCCTGTGAACGATCAGTGGGTCGTGACCGTCGGACCTGCTGATTGGCTCCCGCTGTGTCCAATCACAGCGGGAGCGGCGCGTGCGCACCCCTAAACTGCGTGCACAAAATCACATACAGATACATGATTTTGCACACCCAGGCCGCCCTGCTGCAGTAAATGTACGTGGGGCGGTCTGGAAATGGCTAAAGGGACCAGATACCAAGGTAAAGGGAGTTTATAGTTTGCATCCACTGCTAGAACAGTGGAAAAATTTAGGATGCCTAGTACTGCACATACAAAATACTTACCAACTTATATTTATGTACTTTATTGACACATTGGTACAGAGTTGACATTTGTAAGCCATGAATGTTATTGTAAATATAGAAAATCTATTCAATGCATGAGAACTTGCAGATATAATGTGATGTGTACTCTGATATAAGTACAAGTTCACCTTTCTTAAAAAATCCCCCCCACCACCACACACACACAATACACTCAGCTATAACCCCTGGCCCCCCTGCTGCCAGTGAAAGAGGTAAAAACAAGTGAGGGGGTGGGGGCAAAGCTCAGTATACCAGACTGGTATTAGACTGATTTTTATGGGAGGGACTGGTGCACTATAACCAGCTAGTGCACTCTCTGTGTTCTGATGAGAAGAACTGCAGGCATCCCTTAATTAAACATTGGGGAGTAGCTCACCAAAACTGAAATTCCTATTACATGAGGTGCCTAAAATTTGACTTATATCTTACAGCAAACTGCTGGAAAAATCAGTGAGCCAACCACACAAGCAACAGTGTACAAAATGCCTCCAGATTGCCACAGTGCAGTGAGTTGTACAGAAAATTACAGGAGATACAAAATTAAAAGGAAAACTGAAAAATTTCCTGTCAAATACTGTAATTTTCCTTTCCTGATGGACATGGCAGCATACGTATGGGTTAACCCCGCCTTCACTTCTCCCCTATAAGACCCCACTCCCATAGATCTTTGCTGTGAGCCAGAGGCCGCGTTCCGTAACTAGCCTCCTCAAGACACTCCTGCTGCCATGGAGTACATCAGGGAAGGACAATTATGGTAAGTATTTGATAGGAAATTTTCCATTTTCCTGACAGACTCCATAGCAGCATGGTATGCTGCTTGGTAATTGGTAATTAACTAGCCATACACCCAATGGGCGGACAATGCTATCCCAAGGCTTTAATTTATACTGTCAACAGACAGGACCTGCAAGACAAAATAAACAGAGGATAAGGAAGCAGACTCTACACAATAATGAGCCATAAATGTTCTGATTGAGAACCACAAGGCCGTCATACAGACTACTTTGGGAACCACATGCTGTGGAGCTGCCCAAAATGTAGACCTACTCCTGGTCGAGTGAGCAGACACCATCTCCCAAGGATCCCAGTCCTTGACTCTCTGAGCCTCTTGGATGGCCTGTGCCACAATCATCCTAGATGAGGCATGTTCCTTCCTGGCAAAAGAATGAACAGGCTTTCTAAAGCCTGAAGGAAGTTGTAGTTTTGTAGATATAACTTCACAATATCTGAGAGATTCCTAGAACCGACGGAAAGCACTGCTGGGAGTCAATGTTGTAGATAGGATTTCGCGCAAACACATGTGGTGAATAATGGTTGATTAGTGTTGGCTGATAAGTCACGTGAATAGTGTACAAACAATAAGAACAATAATAAAAAGTGTCCAATAGTGATAACAATAAAAAATAAGTGATAAAATAAAATAAAAAATAATAACGGCTTCTAATTTCCAGTTAGACAATGCAGTAATAAATCAGCTGGATGATGGACTTCCACAAATAATTGAGTAGATTCCTTCCCTTTAAAAAAGGTCTCCCATCGCCCTTACCTTAAAGGGCTTAAGATAAAGCCTTAGTGTAGATCTAGAAGTAGTTGGATGGTATCCCCTGGTTGTTGGTTCCTAGTGAGTGAATGCTTTAGCTGCTTCTGGTTCGGGGCGATTCAGGATCATGGGTTCCAGTCCAACCGAGTAGGGAAAACAGAAGAAAAAAGGGGGGCTCCCAATGGTGTAGTTTGTTTATAAAAAATTTTATTAAATCAGAGAGGAAAACATTTTCCAAACGGTGAATAAAAACATCCACACTGTGGATACAGTGTGGGGCGGTGACAAACAAAGATGGCGGCGGAACGCCGTCACCTGGTGCAAAGCTTCCGGTTCACACTAACAGCACTTCTGGGTCAAAGCAGTGTGTAGTGTTGTGGGCGATGGCTAGCGGGATCCTACGCGTTGCGTCACGTGACCTCGTGACTTCATCAGGGATCTGCTGGGAGTCAACTCAGGACTCCCTGTTTACTCGACATGCGTTTTAACCACTAAGTCACAGCGCGCCCTCTCCCACATCTAAAGGACGAAAGTTAGAACTCTCAGGTTGGCAGAAAAATTTCTTGGCTCCCATGAAAGACTCATGCACCCCTGGGAATTGAGTTAAGCATAGGTAACAGCACCAAGAATGTTAAGAAAAGCTCTGCATGACCAATGAATCAATCTGAGGCTTTTTATGCCGACTTGATAGCCAGGAAAAAGGTGAACTTGACAGAGAGGCCTTTAATGGAGACAGCCCTAGAACACTCCGCTCCAATTGCCGAGGGGGAGTTGAGAACAAGAGGGAGACTTCATTTGGAAAACCTCCGCTTACTCCGAGGTCTGAGCCCAGCTGCTCCCTTGAAGGATTTTTGGACAAGAAAAGATGCCTAGACCGGGATACACCTGTGAAGGTCGATAAGGCTAACACTTGAACTCAGAAGGAGCTGACCGATAGGGTCAGATCTAAACTCGATAGAAGGAAGCCTAGAATATTTAGAACTTCTAGATCATTATGATCTGTCAGCAGCAGACATGTATTTGAACAAACTTTGACCAGATTCTCCCAAAAATTGTGTTTGTGTTCATTCTTCTAGTATTCAAGAGAGCAAAAATGACTCTGGAGGAGCAGCTGAGGACCTCCAATCTCGAAAACCAGGCCACTAAATGCAACTGTACTGGACATGGATGTAGGACAGAAGGTTTGGCCCGCGGAGAAGGTACACTGGGCTCTGGAAGCTGAAATGTACTAGCAAGGGGCACCTTGTCCTAATTGGCTAATAAGGCATCACTGCCACTACCTCCACAACCTCTGTTTGGAGTCTTCGTAGAAACCTGAGGTTGACCAGGACTAGAAGACATGAACAGGTCTTACTGCATTTCCAATGATCCATCAGGACATCTGTGCCTGAAACCGCTACATGTAGAGATCATTCATTGTTGTCCAATTGGACTCTGGTAAGAAAGTCTGTTAGAAAATTTTGGACTCTAGGGAGAGAGGCCGATGAGGTGTAGGCTCGAATCTTCTGAGCCCAAGACACAACTGGCTCTGCTTCTTGTAATAGAGAACAGGCTGTGAGTCCCATTTTGTCTTAAACGTAGGAGACTGCCATAGCGTGAAAGGCCTGTAGGGTGAAGAAGGTTGCCCATAGTTTTAGAATGTTCAACACAATCTGTAAAATTGACAGCCCTGCCTGCCTTGAGCTATCCCCAACAGGCAGCAAGTCTCCTCCATTCCATATTACTTAGCATCGGACGTGACTATGAACCAGGAAACGGGGCGATGGAATGGCAAATGAGCCAGTTCTCCATAGCAGTCACCAGGGGACTCGCTCTTTACCGCCGACTCCCACTCCACCCCAGTGTGAAAGGGCTCTTAGAGAAACTGCTGCAAGCTGCCCACAGAGAAAACCCAATATTAACAGACCCCTGATTGAATTTCTCCACTGGAATGACACCACCGCCACCCCCAGTGTACATGCACTGAGCCTCTGTGCAGGAGTAACCCAGGGACACCCTGCCAGAAGAGAAAGCAGGGGCTTGGAATGCCAATGCGCTCCAGCTGCCATAGACTGGAAGATACTAGAGCCAGATAAGAAAACAGACAAACAAAACACATAAGCTGCTGCCATGGAATATATAATATAAAAGAATACATCACCGCACATGGCATGCAATTCAATTATTCCATGATCAAACTGGACCTGGTAGGCTGATTATGCCGTACTCAGGGCAGATAAGGGCACCCGCTAACATCTGGGCTATTTAGCCATTGCGCCGCTTGCCTGCCAATGGCCAGGCTTCAGCTCTTCCAGCGCCTCTTCCATTTGCCCACTCCATACCTCGCTAGTAGCTAAGGTGTATCGGAGTATCTTCCGTTTGCTCACTCCATACCCTGCTAATAGCCAGGGCTTATCGGAGTATCACGACCTGTCTTCCCAGTGGTCGCTGTCGGCTGGTCTTGATCACGGAGAGAAAAAACTTCAGGTAGATGAGTAACCAAACCGGTCCTTAGGAGGACAAAAAAGGAACGCGGCCTCTGGCTCAGAGCAAAGATTTATGGGAGTGGGGTCCTATAGTGGAGGAGTGAAGAACTGGGTTAATCCATACATATGCTGCCATGGCATCTGTCAGGAAAGGTAAATTTAATAATAATTCAATTACAACAGGGCTTGTATAGCAATTGTATATGACATTTAACTTTTTTTTTTTGGAGTTACACAGTTCCCCATAAACGGTTACTGTACAAAATAAGGTCCGTTGGCATGGACCATAGGGTGAGTACATGGATTGAAAACTGGCTACAAGGGCGAGTTCAGAGGGTGGTGATAAATGGGGAGTACTCAGAATGGTCAGGGGTGGGTAGTGGGATTCCCCAGGGTTCTGTGCTAGGACCAATCCTATTTAATTTGTTCATAAACGATCTGGAGGATGGGATAAACAGTTCAATCTCTGTATTTGCAGACGATACTAAGCTAAGCAGGGCAATAACTTCTCCGCAGGATGTGGAAACCTTGCAAAAAGACCTGACCAAATTAATGGGGTGGGCGACTACATGGCAAATGAGGTTCAATGTAGAAAAATGTAAAATAATGCATTTGGGTGGCAAAAATATGAATGCAATCTATACACTGGGGGGAGAACCTCTGGGGGAATCTAGGATGGAAAAGGACCTGGGTGTCCTAGTAGATGATAGGCTCAGCAATGGCATGCAATGCCAAGCTGCTGCTAACAAAGCAAACAGAATATTGGCATGCATTAAAAAGGGGATCAACTCCAGAGATAAAACGATAATTCTCCCACTCTACAAGGCTCTGGTCCGGCCGCACCTGGAGTATGCTGTCCAGTTCTGGGCACCAGTCCTCAGGTAGGATGTACTGGAAATGGAGCGAGTACAAAGAAGGGCAATAAAGCTAATAAAGGATCTGGAGGATCTTAGTTATGAAGAAAGGTTGCGAGCACTGAACTTATTCTCTCTGGAGAAGAGACGCTCGAGAGGGGATTTCAATTTACAAATACCGGACTGGTGACCCCACAATAGGGATAAAACTTTTTCGCAGAAGAGAGTTTAACAAGACTCGTGGCCACTCATTAAAATTAGAAGAAAAGAGGTTTAACCTTAAACTACGTAGGGGGTTCTTTACTGTAAGAGCGGCAAGGATGTGGAATTTCCTTCCACAGGCGGTGGTCTCAGCGGGGAGCATTGATAGCTTCAAGAAACTATTAGATAAGCACCTGAATGACCGCAACATACAGGGATATATAATGTAATACTGGCAATTAATCACACACATAGGTTGGACTTGATGGACTTGTGTCTTTTTTCAACCTCACCTACTATGTAACTATGTAACTTTAAATAATTGCAGAATTCGTCATCTGAGACTGTATAAATCCTTCACTGCTTTCTCTGACATTACATAGTCAAATGATTTGCTGTCTTGGTGCACTGATCTTTGTAATGTGTTCATGAATGCTAACATCTGACAGAGCAGATGAACTGCCTGGTACATATTTAAATATCCTCATGTTAAAATTTTAAGTGGCTTTAAAGAAAACACTGACATGCAGCATAATACCACTCAGCTAAAATATGTTCATAGATATATAAAACAGATGGGCAACTGAGAATTGGATAGATCTTAAAAAAAAAACAGTTTTTATAAATTCACATGAAATAAATAACAGGTCACTAAGATGGAATCTCGGGTGCTAGCTCACAAATAATATTGACTAAGGCAGTAAATTATCCTGAATTAAAAACAGCATGCACTGCTACCTACATGACACATGGGTGGGAAAAAGAGGTGATTGGATGACAGCAGCCATTATGAAACAGTAATTGGCTGCTCAGAGCAAGTACTGTATTCTGATGTCCAATGCTGCACGTGGTATCTGAAGGCTGCTGTGTGCTTTGTTTATGATATAATATATTATTATAATAATCATAAAGCTGTCAACACTCTGCAAATGTATTCAGTAATAGATGTCTGTGAGAAACTATGATGATAATTTAAAAAATGCATGGGTAGAAAAAAAAGTCTAAGTAACAGAGGACAACAAATAATAAGTGTCCTAGGTTAAAAAGCAGCAGCAAGATTCCAGGGCCAAAAAATAATTTTTAGTTAAAAGCATAATAGCAGCTGTAGGTAGTTATGCTTGGCATTGATCCACAAAATGAATTTCTCTTCTATGTGGTGTCCAAATCATTACAGCCCACAATTCTCATTCAGCATATCCTCAGCAAGTATTGGTACTCCGTGTGCTCTCAGAAAAGCAATCAAACTGGCCCTCCAGAAAAACTACAAATATCATAAAAATGTTTTACTAACCACTTCAGCCCTGGAAAGATTTACCCCCTTAATGACCAGAGCACTTTTTGCAATTTGGCACTGCGCTACTTTAACTGATTGTGCGGTCATGCAATGCTGTACCCAAACAAAATTTGCGTAATTTTTTTTCCCACAGAGTTTTTGGTGGTATTTGATCACCTCCTGGGATTTTTATTTTGTATTCAGCCACATTTTTTGGGTAAGAAAAAATTCAATATAGCTTATATTTATTGGTTTGCGCAAAAGTTATAGCGTCTACAAACTATGGTACATTTTCTGGAATTTACACAGCTTTTAGTTTATGACTGCCTATCACATTTCTTCAGGTGCTAAAATGGCAGGACAGTACAAACCTATGACGGGAGTCACTTTGGTTGGGGGGCTTGTAGAACCCAGCTTACCTTGGAGAGCATTGGAATGTCCTTGTCCAGCTCCCCCGGCCCCTCCTATGTGTAAGTTAACCTGTGTCTATTAGGGAAACAGGTTGACTGAGAACCCAAGTCTGATCTGCACTAGTCAGACTTACTGTACAACCACACTGGAATATTGTATATATATGTATACTGTATTTTAGACTCTTTACTAGATCGTTTGAGGTGTGGCTGTATCCCATTGTTCTATTTCTGGTGTACTTCAAAACTGATGTTGCCTGGTTCTTGGGGTTACTATAGCCAGATCCTTTCATTCCATGTTCCTGCAAGCTAGTGTCGGCTAGTGTTGTACGGGCGGCTATAATATCTGATCTCTGATGTTCAGACTGGAGGAGGCTGTATACTGACGGAAGCGCTCAAGCGGAGCGTGACAGGGTTCCATTACACTGGTGGCAAGCAGTGGGATGCTTCCTGCAGTCTGGGACATCCAAACCTCCACCTGGATCCAAGGTCCGGATAGCAGGAGAGGAGAGGTACAGATACCAGCCGCCATGGAAGAGGAATTCGGAAGGAGGTTGCGAGAGAGGCAGATACAGCACAGGGAACCAATGTCAGAGCAGGTCCTGCTGAGATGGTATGATTTTGTCCACTGGGAACTCTGGAAGAAAGCACTAGCTCGTGAGCAGCAACACCATGGAAAAATACTGGTCGCAGTACGAAGTGTGAATTGTGTCACAGGCAGACAACCGCACAAGGAATGGAATGCTGAGTTAACCAGGCATGTCCAGGCGGAGATGCGGTTGGACGAGAGCAACAGAGCCCTCCACTGATATGTAGCCCAAATGTGCCCGTGGACAGCAGATGACACCCCTAGAGAAGGCTTTGACTACGGTGGCCTGGGGCAGTTATTAGAGAGGCTGTCTGAGGACCCTGACTTTGGGAGCGATTTGGAGTGGCCTATGGAAGAAATCTTGGAAGATTTGGAGTTTCTAGCCAATCAGGAATGGGATCTGGAGATCACCTACAGAGGGCTGCTAGATTTTGCTCAGCAGCAGGTCTGGGCTCCCTTTGCCTGGGACTATCCAGAAGTACCAGCCGACAGTCCTGAAATCCTGGCTGAAGAGTCTGCAATGTGGCAGAGTAACAGTGCCCGCAGCTATGGATGTGGAGATCTCATGCCGGATGCAGTAAGTGCTGACTGACCTTGATGATCCTGTTTCTGCAAAGGACGATCTTGGATGGAGGAATGCTTCTGTCCAGCAGCCAGATAAGGGTACAGGAGATGGAGCAGCTGGCTCATCCTCCAATTTGCAGTTTAAGGGCTCAGGAGAAGAGGAAGCTGTCCTCATTCTTCAGCCACAGATCGCAGAAAGTATGGCTTTAATCGACATTTCGTTGAAGGATGTAAAATTGACCGAAATTTAAACTGAAGTGCTAACAACAGGGCAAAGCTCTGCTAGCCGCTGCCCAGAACCATTAACATCTTCTTTATTCTACTGACAGGAGATGGTGAACCTCTATCCCCAGACACCAGTTCCAGAGACTAGGGATTTAATAGACTTTTCAGGAAGAACAACCTGGTGAGCCTGCAGCAGAAGAGCTGGCAACAGGGCCAAACATTACTGAGCTCTGCCCAGCAACATCGGCTTTGGCCTTCTTGAGAGAGAGTAGAGACAGCCAGCCTTTCTCCCACAACACTGACAGGGACATGGGATTTCCTGCGAGCAGCATCTGTGGAGTTATAAGAAACTTCTCCAGCTGAAGCACTGACAACCGGAAAGAGGGTCCAAGGCCTCTTACGCACATCTGCAGCAGTTCCAGGGGCCCATGGTGAGAAGGTGATGGTCACTCCCCAACATTTAGCCAGAGTGGATGATGTGGGGTCCTAAGCTGAAGCTCTAATAGGGCAGAATGCTACTGGCCTTTGCACACAACAATCAACTCCACCGAAGCTCCAGGGAGAGAATGCAATCAGCACCTCACAACTTCAGCTTGAGCTGATATCTGTGGCTGGGACTGCGGTCTCCACTGACAGCCACCCAGCAGAAGAGCTGGCAACAGGGCAGAGTGCTGCTGGCCTCTACCCTCAACTAACAGAAGATGGAGTTCCTGTGAAAGTGGATGGGACTTCGGTCTCCACTGTCTAAACCTCTAAAAAAGATCCAGCACTGAGACAGGAGGATGTCAGCCATGCTTTGCGAGCACTGGGGGATTTTCATCTAGTAACAGTGGAGGGGACTTCGGTCTCTACCTGTATACCCCAGGGATGTTGGTCAGTCGGCCCAGATCCCCAACATCCTGACAGAGTGAGCGCACGTTGGATTTTTTATGAACTGTTTTTATGGACTTTATGTGCATTTCTTGCATAAATTGGACTTTAATAACCACGTATCACATCTTGGATTTGATATTCACACTCATTGTGTGGCACTTGGCACTTTGTTATATTTTTGCACTTATCACTGTGATATATTTATATGTTTTACACGGTAAATTTCAGATTATATCAATAATTTTTTATTCATTATATATACAGTTAGTAGTTTAGTCATCGCTACTCTTACTCTAATGGTATATATCTAGCATTTACACATTGCACCTTAAAATCACTTGTTTTTTATATATATCCTTTGTGCCTTGCTGTGGCTGGATAAGCTGCTTATGTGGTATTTTCAGTATACCTCATATGCATTAATAATCTCCAGATTGATATTTTCACCTTAGCACAGCATATCTTTTGTATACAGAGTGAGACCATTCACTCTGTCTTCTCTCCAGCAGCTGAGGGGACCCCAGGGGGAAGGACCAGTCCGCACTTCTCCCCAGCAGTGGGCATGTTTTCTACGAGAGAGGCAGAGGTTGGCTGGGTGAGTAATGCTCTGTTTGGTACAATGTGTTTGGGGTACTGTGTGGGTATGGACATTGGGGGACTGGAACTACGGCCTAATTTAGAAGTCAACCCATTTGGGGTCTTCTTACGTGTAGTCTTCTGCCGAAAGAGGGGATGTGTGATGGAAGTCATTTTGGGTGGGGGGGCTTGTGGAACCCAGCTTACTTTGGAGAGCACTGGAATCTCCTTGTCCAGCTCACCCGATCCCTTCTATGTGTAATTCACTCTGTGTCTATTAGGGGCACAGGGTGACCGAGAACACCAGTCTGATCTGCACTAGTCAGACTCACTGTACAACCACACTGGCATTATATATATATAAAAATTGTATATTGTCTCATATACTGTCTTAGACTCTTTACTAGATCGTTAGAGGTGTGGCTGTATCCCATTGTTCTATTGTTTGTGTCTGCCTTGGGAACAACCTAATATGGGATGTACAGTTTATGTCTCTGTGGATTAGCTGTGGGGGGGGGGGATTTCTCCAGTAGCCCCTCCCAAAGACAGTCTACTGCTGAGAAGTTTGAATACACCTGTGTCATGCTACTGGTGGAGGTAAAGCCTTCCCCGCCCTATTTCATTATGCAAAGAAGGGGGGATTGTCCCCGGAGTGTATATCTGCGTGCTTTTGTTCAAATAAACAGTTCATGTTCAGCAGCCAAAACAAATACTGCCTAGTTCTTGGTTGCAAGCGGTTGGAATATCTGATATCTATATTCAGACTGGGAGGAAGCGATATATGACGGAAGCACTCAAGCAGAGTGTGAGAAGCGATTCCGTTACAAACCCCCCTAAATGACCCCATTTTGGAAAGCAGACGCCCCAAGGAATTTGCTGGGAGGCATGCTGAGCCCATTGAATATTTTATTTTTTTGTCACAAGTTAAAATGTAAAGAATTACAAAAAAAAAAAAATTTAAATTACACAAAGTTGTCACTGAAAATGATATATTTCTCACACATGCAATATGTATATGTGGAATAACACCCTAAAATACATTCTGCTGCTCTTCCTGAGTACGGGGATACCACATGTGTGAAACTTTTTGGGAGTCTAGCTGCGTACGGGACCCCAAAAACGAATCACCACCTTCAGGATTTCTAAGGGCATAAATTTTTGATTTTACTCCTCACTTCCTATCACAGTTTCGGAGGCCATGAAATGCCAAGATAGCACAAAACACCACCAAATGACCTCATTTTGAAAAGTAGACACCCCAAATTATTAACTGAGAGGCATGTACAGTATTGTGCAGATCTCGCTTTTTGTCACAAAGTTTTGAAATCTGAAAAATAAATAAATACATTTTCCTTTTCTTTCTTCATTTTCCAAAACAAATGAGAGCTGCAAAATACTCACCATGACTCTTAGCAAATACATTGGGGTGTCTGCTTTCTAAAATGGGGTAATTTGGGGGAGTTTTGTGCTGTCTTGACATTTCGGGGCCTCCAAAACTGTGATAGGTAGTGAGGAGTAAAATCACGATTTTACGCCCTTAGAAAGCCTGAAGGCGGTGATTGGTTTTTGGGGTTCTGTATGCAGCCAGCCTCCCCAAAAGTCTCACACATGTGGTATCCCCATACTCAGAAGCAGCAAAATGTATTTTGGGGTGTCATTTCATATATACCCATGCCATGTGTGAGCAATATATAATTTAGTGACAACTTTGTGTAAAAAAAAAAAAAAAAAAAGTTCTAGAAACTTGTGGCAAAATATATGGACTCAACATGCCTCTCAGCAAATAGCTTGAGATGTCTACTTTCCAAAAAGTGGTCATTTGGGGGGTGAACTGTCCTGGCATTTTATGTGCTCACCCACTCTTCTAACCACGTGAACCAACAAGTCCTTTCTGACACTTTTTGTTTACATGAAAAAAATATTTTTTTTTGCCAGAAATTTACCGTGAACCCCCAAAACATTATATATTTTTTAAAGCGGAGGCCCTACAGATTATACTGGTGGGTGTTGCAATTTTTTTTTCACAAAGTATTTGCACAGCGATTTTTCAAACGCAATTTTTTGGGAAAAAAAACACTTTTTTGAACTTTAATGCACAAAAACACACTATATTGCCCAAATGTTTGGTGAAATATAAAAGATGATCTTATGCTGAGTACATAGATAACAAACACGACATGCTTTAAAATTACGCACACCCATGCAGTGGCGACAAACTATATACATTTTTAAAAGCCTTTAAAAGCCTTTACAGGTTACCACTTAAGAAATAACAGAGGAGGTCTATAATTACTGCCCTCGATCTGACGTTCTCAGTGATAACTCATATGCATGGTGCAATTGCTGTTTACATACGACACCAGAGCGATGCTTGTATTCGCCTTTGCGCATATGCACGGGGAGACAGGGGTGCTTTAATTATTATTATTTTTTTAATTATTAATTTTGCTTTTTATTTTATTTTTTTTACACTATCCCTTTCTTTTTTTTATTTTTTTTTTTTATCATTTTTATTGTTCTCATAGGAAATGTAAATATCCCCTATGATAGCAATTTGTAGTGCCAGGTACTCATTTTTGAAAAATTTGGGGTCTATTAGACTCTAGATCACTCCTCAGCCCTTAAAGCATCTGACCACACCAAGATCGGTGTGATAAGATGCTTTCCCAATTTCCCAATGGCGCTGTTTATATATCCAGTGTCAGTCAAAAAATGCTCGTAGCTTCCGCTTTCTTAGGCCATAGAGATGATAAAAGCATTCCTAGTCTCTGATCAGCTCTATGGTCATCTGGTGGAACCACCACCTGCATTCTCGGGTTCCCCAGTGGAACGAGAGAGCCAGAGAAAACCATGGAAGAGGGCGGTAGGGGGGACGTCCCCTCCCACTGCTTGTTAAAGCAGTCTAGCAGCTAATTAGCTGCTAGGATTGCTTTTTTCATCCGACTGCTGGATGAAAAAAACAATACCAAGATGATACCTAAACTTGCAGGCATCATTCTGGTATAACCACTCAAAGTCTAGCAACACACCAGTACGTCGCTGGTCTTTGTTGGGCATATATTGTAATGTTCTTTTTTTTTCATGCAGCCTGTGGGTTGAATGAAAAAAGACAACCTAACAGATTTCTCCTTTCAAATCCGTGGTATGCCCACCATTAGAATCCACCCACTTCTAATGATGGGCATACAATAAATATAAAACATATGCCGTAGCATAGGTCCACCCCTGCCCCTATGCTTCGGCATATATGTTCTTTTTTTAACTGTGGTGGTGAAATCACCTTCTACAGTGCTGGAGTCACGGATTTACGTATCATGAGAGCAAACCCTGTTGCTGTCAAAATAAATCTGTGCTGCAGCTGAATGGCGTACCTGAAAAGCAAACAAACAATGTTAACAATGAAATATTAACTCAATAAAACAACTTTTTCTTTTTATTGCAATCTGTGCCAAAAAAATAGTAAAAAATATATGCCGAAGCATAGGGGCAATCCGCCCCTAATGTTAGGGGCAATTCGCCCCTAATATCCACCCCTGCCCCCATTCTTCGGCATATACGTGTCTGGGCTGGGCTCAGCCCTTCCTTCTCTGAGCTGGCCACTCAGCTGTCGGCTAATTG
Organism: Aquarana catesbeiana; assembly: GCF_042186555.1. NCBI lineage: Eukaryota > Metazoa > Chordata > Amphibia > Anura > Ranidae > Aquarana > Aquarana catesbeiana. The sequence continues at coordinate 147,635,463 of NC_133335.1, read as the reverse complement.
CCAGCTCCTATCTCTCCACAGTGACTCACCTGTTAATGATATCCTGCTAATCAGTCCTGCCTACTTAAACCGTCCAGCCCAGATGATCTCTGCCTTCGCCTTGGTCACATCTCTAGAGACGCTCTCCTGTGTTCCTGTTAAAGACTTGCTTGGCTGACATTCCTTCTGGCTGCAGATCCTGCTTGCTGCTCTACTACACTCAGCTCTGGCTCCCTGATGTTTTGGCTTGTCTGACTATCCATTCTGGTTCCTGAACTCTGGCCATGTTTTGACTATGTTTATTCCGTTTACCTTTTTTTAATTATTATTAAACAAGTGAGATTTAACTGTACTTCTGTCTGAGTCTGAATCATGGTTTCTGACAATATGCTCTTTTTTTTTTTTTAACTATAGTGGTGAAATCACCTTCTACAAGTTCTGGAGTCATGGATTTACATATCGTGTGAACAAACCCTGTTACTGTCAATAAAATATTAATTACATTTTATATATATATATATATATATATATATATATATATATATATATATATATATATATATATATTTTATATTTATATTTATATATTATTATTATTATTATAATAAATAAACCCGGCTGCAGCTGAATGGCGTACCTGCAAAACAAATAATGGTTAACAATAACACAAAGTAACATTACAGTATAACAGTAGGACATATCTGCAAAGCAAACACGATAAAAACACAGTAACAATAAAACATTACAGTAAAGCATAAAATACAGTAAAGAACAATAGAGAACAATACAGAGGGAACAATAAAATGACAGCTATTTTTTTTTTTACACTTTTATTACAACTTTGAACATTCCAAGTTAGGGTCTCTCAAAATGCGATGGCCATTGAACATCTTTCAAGACCCTGTGCAAGTGTGCCCTAGGACTGTGCCGTGCTGTACCCTATGCTAATACTCAACTAGTGTATGGTAGCAATGGAAACAGTCACTGATGCAGAGACCAGGTTGTCAGGACAGGAGGGACAATAAAAGCGAATGTCACGCCTATATCTGCGTTTTCTGCAGACACAACATCTTCTTTGGGGTGTTCTTTTGGGTAGAGGTAACATGGAGGACTTCTAAAAAGTGACTCTCATGCAGCCGGCTCACTGCATTTGCATTGGGAAGTTGGGCCACAGCACCGTCTGGAAACAGATAGGCTGTAATGATCTCTTCCTGGAATTTTAGGAAGGATCCAGTTCGCTCTGACTCTTTGTATAGCACATAGGCGTTCAGCAGAGCCAATTGAAATAAGTATACAGGAAGGAAAGCGTGAATTAGGACTATTTATTACTAAGATTAATTAAAGTAGAATATATATAAATATATGTGTATGTGTACCAAAAGAAACACGTACACACACACACACACACACAGTGCAGCACTACTACAGTGATAATTCAATGCTATACTTAGTGCTATCTACACATACAATCAAGTTCAAATTCATAAAAAATTCATAATAAATGTCCCATAAATCAATATCAATCTTGATAGTAGTGCTCCAGTGTTATTATCATATTGCCGTGCTTCTCAATAATTCTTTTTGCTTGTGCAAACCACCACCAGCTATTTAATCTGCTCACCTCAAGTATGAGTCAGGAAGACTCAAATAAACTCTTTATTTTCACTCCCCAAACATCCTTTCTTTCTCTCAGGATTCAGCTGTTCAATTTCTCCCTTTCACGATCTCCACTCCATCTAATGTATCCCTCACAGATAGGGAGTTGATCTCCAAGATTATTCAGCTGTTCCTACACTTCAAGGGACTCATGTATCATGTAATCAAAAACACAGCCGACATAGTGCTTTCTGCTATAAAACTTTTATTCAAAACCCCACTAAAAGAGGACACTTACTAGATATAAAAACAAAATTCGCTTGTTACATGTATTGAGAGCATCCGCTCGCTGCGCAATGTCAAAGGCTCGGATCCTCTCCTCTGCACATGTATCAACCTCTGAATGGTCTTCCTCAGCAGATGGGGGAGGATACCTCACCCGAGCCTTTTAATATCCTGTCATTGCTATGGTAACCTCCCAAGCTTCTCCACGGCAGATCCGAGTGACTACAAGTCTAAAAACAATACATTTTTTCTTTCATTTTACACCATTAACTCATTTTAATTATTAAATTCATTAAAATTTAGTAATCATTTAAAATAATCCGGCCAAAAAATATATATTATGGCCAGGAATCAAAGCCAGGCCTCCCATGTGGCAGGCAAGAATTCTACCACTGAACCACTTACTCTTTCATATATAAAAAAAATTATTATTTGTTGATTATTCTCTATTTATACTATAAGTTTCCACTCTGACCTTAATATTTACTATTTATTATTATGCTAAATTAATCAACCTTATATTCTCCTAGCTTTAACTTCCTAAAACTTTCTTAGGGTGACCTCTTTGTTATCTTCAATTATTTCTAATAAAGCAGTTTCAATCAAAGTCAACGTTGAGTCCCCTGGGTGCCAAGACCTTGGTCTCATAAACCCAGAAATACTCATGTCGACTGAGCACTCTGATGTAGTGACCACCTCTCCAATGGGGTTTCACTTTTTCAACTCGCCAAAATTTTAAGCACCTTGGGTTCCTACCATGGACCTCTCTAAAGTGCTTAGGAACACTATGGTCCTTTTTACCATTTTTTTATATTGTTTATGTGCTCTCGTACCCTTACCATCAAGGGTCTGGAGGTACGACCCACATATTGGAGCTTGCATGGGCACATAAACAACCCCCTCTGATTAACATGTAATGAATTCTTTTATCTTATGGGTCCTACCTGTAGCTGTTGCCAGAAACTCTTTGTGTTTTTTTTCATTACTTCATTAGCGCTCAGTCGACGTGAGTCTTTCTGGGTTATTTGCCCCCCAAAAATAAACCACTAGTCGCCACTGTATCACACCTAAGAAACAGACTGAATCCTCCATCAATTGTGCCTTTTTAGGGTTTAATTTCAGACCTGCATTCTCAATCAGTGTCAGGAGCTTCTCCAGCTGAGCGTAGTGCTGCTCTTTTGTCTCTGTTTGAAGCAAGATGTCGTCCACATATTGAATGATGCATTCTGGCTCAGAAAATGTCTTCAGAATGTCCACCATACAGATGTGGAAGTATGTAGAGCTGGATTGACTGAATGCATATTGTTTCCCCTGAAATGTAAAGGCAAGTTTGTACTGGCTATCCTCATGAATGGAAAAATAGCCATTTAATGTCAGTTGATGAATATTATTATTAAACAGGATTTATATAGCGCCAACAGTTTGCGCAGCGCTTTACAACATGAGGGCAGACAGTACACTTACAATACAAATCAATACAGGAGGAATCAGAGGGCCCTGCTCGTTAGAGCTTACAATCTAGAGGGGAGGGTCAAGTGGAAACAAAAAGGTAATAACTGTGGGGGGTGAGCTGATGGAGAAAATTCAAAAAATGTTGTTAGGTGTGGGTAGGGTAGGCTTCTCTGAAGAGAAGGGTTTTCAGGGATCATCTAAAAGCTAATAGCGTAGGAGATAATCGGACAGATTGAGGTAAGGCATTCCATAGGATTGGAGAGGCTTTGGAAAAGTCCTGGAGGCAAGCATGGGAGGAGGCGATGAGGGAGCTAGAGAGCAGAAGGTCTTGAGAGGAACGAAGAGAACGAGTAGATTGGTATTTAGAGACTAGGCTAGCGATGTAGCTGGGGGCTAAATTGTGGATGGCTTTGTATGTAGTTGTTAGTAATTTGAATGTAATTCTTTGGCTGACTGGAAGCCAGTGGAGGGATTGACAGAGAGGGGTAGCAGAGACAGAGCGATTGGTAAGGTGGATGAGTCTGGCAGCAGCATTCATGATGGATTGAAGAGGTGATAGACTATGTAGAGGTAAACCAATGAGAAGGGAATTGCAGTAATCAAGGCGAAAGATGACCAGCGAGTGAATTAAGAGCTTTGTTGTGTCATTGGTTAGAAAAGGGGCGTATTTTGGAGATGTTGCGGAGGTTGAGGTGGCAGGATTTGGACAGTGATTGGACGTGGTGCTTGAAGGATAGTTCAGAGTCCAGGACTACACCTAGAACCTTGGCATGTCGGGATGGGCTTATAGTTGTGCCATCGATTTTAACCGAGAGATCGGGGTAAGGGGCATATGGGGGAGGAAAAATCATAAGTTCGGTTTTGGATAGATTGAGTTTGAGGAAGTGGTGTGACATCCAGACTGATATATCTGATAGTAAATTAGTGATACGTGGGGAGACAGAAGGAGTGAGCTGAGGAGTAGAGAAATAGATTTGTCGTCAGCGTAGAGGTGGTATTGGAAGCCATGGGATGCTATCAGCTGACCCAGGGAGGAGAGTATAGATTGAAAATAGGAGAGGTCCAAGAACAGAACCTTGGGGGGGACCCCAACTGAGAAAGGAAGAGGAGAAGAGGAAGTAGAGTTGTAGGAAACGCTAAAGGTGCAGTTGGATAAGTAGGAAGAGAACCAGCGAAGAGTACAGTCACGGAGACCAAAGTCGTGGAGTTTTTTTTTTGAGGAGGAGGTGGTCAACCGTATCAAAGGCAGCAGAGAGGTCCAGGAGTAGGAGTACAGAATAGTGTTGATTGGTTTTGCTGATGGTTTCAGAGCTGTCAACATGTCTGGCATCTTAGCAACTACATTTCTGATAGATGGGGTACATCTGTTTAGTGCACGGAAATCTACAGTGGGCCTCCACCCCATCTACTGTATTACAAATATAGTTGCTAAGATGCCAGACATGATGACAGCACTGAAACCTTCAGCAAAGGTGTACTCATCAATTGACATATTGGCTGGCTATTTTTGGTGCCAAATGAAATAAATATTGGGGGGTTATGGATTTCCCCTATTTATTATAAAAATGTATTAACTTGTCTATTCCTATAATTAGCTAGTCTATCAAAGCTCTGATGAAGTTAATGGTGATGGTCCAATAACAAGGTTAGCTATAAAAATGAGCACACTGCTTACTTAAACAAGGGTCTCATTTATTTCCCAAAAAAGTAGGAATGCTAACATAAAAACACTAAAGGAAAATATTACAGAGCATATAAAACAAAAGAACATAAAAAGACACTTTACGCAAGGTCACCCACGAGATGCTGTCTTGTCTGAGCTCAATGGAATAGAGGAAGAAATTTCACCAGTCAGTACTTTTAAAGCCCACTCAGACACCACCCACACAACACCCACTACCAGCCTATCTAGCCACCTGTATTCAATAAGAATCTTTAACCAACTGGCTGGAGAGAACATTGTTCTGGCTGGAGAGAACATTGCCAGGAAGGAAACACCTGCGTATTATTTGGGACATAGAAGAGTTTGTTTCTTTGTCCTAAAGAATACCAATGTAACATTGGTCATTGAACTAGGATGTTCCGTGAATCTAACCATAGCTAAAGGGGCATGGTGTACCCTTGGTAATGTCTCTGAAATCCAGGCACAGGGTTGAAATTATGTGGTAGCGCATATTGCCAATCTGTCTGTGGATGTCAACTATAACCGCCCTGTTAGTCTGAGAGCCCTGAATCTGGGCTTGGGAAGGAAGACACAGGAATAGTTAACAGATTGGGATAGGGATGAGAACCTTATGAAGATGCTGCAGCAAGAGAGAGCTAATGCTACTAAAGTCATCTACCATCATCAGAATAAAATAAAGGAGGTAGTGCATCGACAAGAGAATGATGCTAGAGGGTATTGGTGGGAGGTAATATTTGGACATTCCAGTAAGGCCAATGGTGTTTTGAATTATTTGATACATCTCATTGTGGTATTATTCATTATTGCTGCAGTTTCATCACTGGTAAAAGTTGGTATGTGTTGTTGGACTCCACATTTATATAGGAAGGTCTCCCATTTGTCTATGCAAGTTGAGGGACGAATTGACAGTAAAGTCTCTTCGTACAAGTTAGAGGCTTTGCTGCCAAATCAGAGTCCTGAAGTACCGCTGACGTGACAAAATTGCGGTAGAAAAGGCCATATTGAGCAAGCCTGCCTAATCGCAACCTGTATATACAATGAAGGGTTATAGGAGGTTGGGAGTGGGATGCTTAATTTGGTGGGTTATATATATTTATATTATGGTAATGGGTTGATTTGTGTGATAGTATAGTTTGACATATATGTATTAGGTTAGTAATATGGGTGAGTAAAGCTCTCCTCAAGGGTTCTGTATCTGAAAGCTGTTTAGAATTGTAGCTCTGAGTGTGTGTTGGTGAATGGGGAGTGAATAGACAGCCCTTGCCTGTATGGCGCCATCGTAAAGATACCAGAAAGGAGAAGACACGGGATGGTGCCATGGAAGCTGTCTATCACGTACCTGGCTGGAGGCCAAAGTGCTGATAGGGCTCCCCTTGCGGCTAAGTGCAGTGCACCCCTGAAGATGGTACGGAAGGTGTAGTGCCCAAAGAAGCACAGGTTGCCAGATGGGTACAGGAGAGTAGAGCCGGTGGTCACCTGAAGTATTCCGGATAATGCACGATACACAGCTGGGCCAAAGTCTCTAGGAATCCTCAGTAACACTTGGCAATGGTGTGTGCAGGAGACCGTAGTGGAAGCCAGGCCAGGGGTCAAACACTGTAGATCTGACAGGAGGAAGAGGCAGGTAGCAGGAACAGGGTCAAGCCAATGTCAAATACAGGAAGGCATGCCAGGAACAGGTAGCAGTAGCAAAGTTTGTGATGCAAGCCGGGATCAGACACTGGAGATAGCAGCAAAGTCGGTAAAGCAAGCCAGGGGCGGACTGACAGCTCATGGGGCCCCCCCAATAGGAGATCCTGGGGCCCCCTGTCCCCGCTCATGTGTTCCCATCCACACTCAAGCCACACCCACACAAATCCCCACCTACATTTTGCACTGCCCACACTACATGCCTTCGTCACAGAATTTCTCTGCACTATGTTCAAAATAAAATGTTTATTATAGAATATAAAGAAAAATAAACTTACATTAAAGAAAGTGCAACAACGGTACATTTCCAAAATTAAAGTGATTGTAAAGACTTGTTTTTTTTTTTTTTTTTTTTAAATAACAAACATGTCATACCTCCACTGTGCAGCTCGGTTTGCACAAAGTGGCTCCGATCCTCGACTTCTGGGGTCCCCCGGTGGCTCTCCCGGCTCCTCCCTGCCTCAGATAACCCCCTAGGAGAAGCGCTCTCCCGGGGGGGGTTACCTTGCGGGTGCGCTCCCGTGTCCAGCATTTGCGTCTATAGACACATGTTTACATACATGTGCTCGTCCTACATAAAGCTTTTCATATAGAGCGTGTGCGGGGGTCATGGGTGTACTTTACATTTTTTTTTTCATTATTTTTAATTTACTTTATATAATTTTCACTGATCACCGATGTAAGGAGCAGTCTTCTCACTGACCACCAATGTAAGGAGCATTCTTCTCACTGACCACCAATGTAAGGAGCATTCTTCTCACTGACCACCAATGTAAGGAGCATTCTTCTCATTGACCACCAATGTAAGGAGCATTCTTCTCACTGACCACCAATGTAAGGAGCATTCTTCTCACTGACCACCAATGTAAGGAGCATTCTTCTCTCTGACCACCAATGTAAGGAGCATTCTTCTCACTGACCACCAATGTAAGGAGCATTCTTCTCACTGACCACCAATGTAAGGAACATTCTTCTCACTGATCACCAATGTAAGGAGCATTCTTCTCACTGATCACCAATGTAAGGAGCATTCTTCTCACTGACCACCAATGTAAGGAGCATTCTTCTCACTGACCACCAATGTAAGGAGCATTCTTCTCACTGACCACCAATGTAAGGAGCATTCTTCTCACTGATCACCAATGTAAGGAGCATTCTTCTCTCTGACCACCAATGTAAGGAGCATTTTTCTCACTGACCACCAATGTAAGGAGCATTCTTCTCACTGACCACCAATGTAAGGAGCATTCTTCTCACTGACCACCAATGTAAGGAACATTCTTCCCAATTTTTCTTAATTAAAAGTCTTGCAATCAATAAGCATAAAATCACTATATATAATATACATATTTACATAAATGAAAATAAATATAGCAAATCTGCTCTCAAACAAAAAATGACTTTACAGCAAAAACAAAACTCATCATGAAACTGTCATTATTGGGGATAATCTTACTACGACTCACACCACTACACCAGACAGCAAACCTGTGGAGGTCAAGAAACAAACCCGCACCTATTATGCATGCAGCCCTCTTCAAAACCAACTAACCAAACTAACCAACAAAAGCTAAGGGAGTGAAAGAAACAGAAAAAGAAAAGAGCTCCTCACCCAGAGATGGGCAGTTCACCAAAGGCAGGTCTGATATTCCTCCACGCCCTTTTCCAGACCGCCTGAGGCTCCCTGCCCTTCTCAAGACCCCAAATTTTCCCAACCTTACCCAGAATATCGTGCACCACCACCTCAACAGAGAGGACTTTCTTCCGCAGGGTAATCTGGCACCGTGCATTCCATGTAAAGTAACGGACAACTATACTAACTAAAAACAGTGTATCCAAATCAAAATCCCAGCGAGTCGGGAATGCCCCGTACACCCGCATAACTCATGCGATAGAAAAAGGGGATGCCTAGAGTCCTCCCCACCCTTTTATACACCTCTATGTTAAAGGGACACTGCAGCAAAAAGTGGTCCATAGACTCCACTTTACCAACACAGTCCGTTCTAGGACAATGCCGATCATCCACAGGGTGATGCTTCAAGTTCCCTCTCACATAGAGCCTTCCATGGAAAGCAAGCCAGGCTTGATCCCTAAACTTCAAGGGGATTCTTTCTAAATTGATTAAATGCAACCCCTCCCTCATTACAGAGCCTGGGCAATCCCTTAAGGCCAGTGACACACCGAAAGCAGAGCTCAAAATCCTCTTCTCCAGAAGGTTCCTGGGGAGGAACTTGATATCCTCCACTGTCACCTGCCACTGCCAAAGTATTTTCAGACAAGGGGCAACATAAGCTGGGAACTTGCCATGTCGGACTCTCAGACTTTTCACTGGCCCGCCATCTTCCCAGCATCGCAGAAAAGGCCTAAAACAAGATTGAAAAATGCCCATCCATCCTGGCGGGTTTTCTGCTAGCATGTTACCAAGATTGTACTTTAAAAAGAGCAGAGAAAAAAGAAAACTATTGGGTTGACCATTCCTAGGCCACCCTCCTGCCTAGACAGGTAAGTTACATTGCGTTTGATCAGGTTCAGCCTACTTCCCCATAACAGTTGGAAAAAACAGCTGTACACCCTTGCATAGGGAGATGCTGGCAAGATACAGACGAAGCTGACATATAAAAAGATTGGGACCAGGTACGTTTTGATCAAGTCAACCCTCTCCCTCAAGAAAAGCTTCCATTTCTTCCAGCTTGCTACTTTGGCATTGGCACACACCAACCTGCTTTCCCAATTTCGATGACCATAGTCACCAGGACCAAATTTGATGCCCAACACTTTAATTTCCTGCTGGGGCTCTGGGAAGGCATCCAGAAGTTCAAAGCTTTCACCCTCCTCACCCATCCAGAAAACTTCACTCTTTTCATGGTTGACTTTAGAACCAGAAGCCTCCATGTACTGCTCTATCATAGAGACCACATCCTGCACTTCCTCCGTCCCAGAGACAATAACAGACACATCATCGGCATAGGCCACAACCTTCAAAGGCGGCACACCAGCAATGCCCAAAGGCACCCCGCACAAAGATCCACTCTCTAGCCTTCTTATGAAGGGGTCGATTGCAAATACATATAACAAGGGGCTCAGAGGACATCCCTGGCGCACACCAGAGCCAACCTCAAAAGGCCGTCCAACCCAACCATTAACCAGTGGGAAGCTCTCAGCCCTTCTATATAATGTCTTCAGCCAATCTATAAACCTCCCCTGCAGGCCATATCTAACAAGTAGCAAATACAGGTACTCGTGATTGAATCTATCAAAAGCCTTCGCCTGATCCAATGCCAGCAAGTACTTTCTCCATCCAGCAGCCCTGCATCGTTCCAAAGCCTCCCGGACAGCTAAAACTGCTGAAAAGGTACTTCTACCTTGGATGGAGCAGTGCTGATGACTGGACAACAAATCGTCTGCCACTGACGACAAGCGCCAAAAAAGAATCTTCGCCAGGATCTCTCTATCAACATTAAGACTGATGGGGCGCCAGTTCTCAATCATTGAGGGGTCTTTACTTTTGACAGAAGAATCACAGCGGATTGCCTCATGGAGGGAGGGAGCGAACCCTCTTCTAGACAGCTGTTATAAACCTCTGCTAAAAAGGGAGCCAGAATGGACTTAAAACACTTGTAGAATTCAGCTGTCAACCCATCTGGCCTAGGCGATTTTTTGGTAACCAGCTTCTCTATAGCATGAACTACCTCATCCACTGAAATTGGTTCTGTCAAATCCATCAAAGGCAACGTACCATTTCCCAATCCTGGAGTAGAATCCAGAAAGCTTTCCATCCTGTCCCGACAAAGGTCCTTTCTTCCCAGAAGGTCTGCTTAATATGATCTGAAGATCTACAGGATCCCTGATCTGGACTTCACTAGGGAACCCGTACTATCCCTCAGGCCTATGACCGTCTTAACTGCTATGCCTTGCTTACAGTTCTGGTAAGGATCAGGCGAGAGATACTTTCCATAATCCCTCTCCAGAACCAAGGAGGCATGCCGGTCGTATTGACACTTCCTAAGGAGAAACTTCACCTCAGAGATCTCCCCTGGATCTCCTCTATACGAGACAAGACGATCAAGCTTCCTCCGCAAATGCTGGTAGGCAATGTACATACCAGGCTGCTTCTTCTTACTTATGGCCTTGAAAAGTCCAATTGCCCTTTGTTTCACAAGTTCCCACCACTCTGACTTACTGCTGCAAAAGTCCAGAATAGAAACCTGTGCCTGAAAAAAATCCTCAAAGGATTGTCTTACCTCTACATCTTCCAGGAGAGCCAAATTCAGTTTCCAGGTACCCCTTCCCCTGGGTGGAGAGTTCTCCTTTAAAAAAAAAAAAAAAAAAAACCTATCTATCCTACTCTGACTATTCCCTCTGTGAAATGTGAATCCCGTGCTGCCAGGGCAGTGTTTAATATGCACATCTACCAGGCCTGCTTGTCTCACCATATCTCTAAGAAAAACGCTATCGTAACCCAGCCTGTCTATGGAGCCTCTCCTGTCTTCAGGCCTAATTATGGTGTTAAAATCACCTCCAAAGACAACCTACTGGGACGTAAAAAGGAAGGGCTTGATCTCTGTGAGGAGGCATTTCCTGCCCCATTTTGACTGTGGTCCATAGATATTGATCAGGCGCAGGTCCTGCCCCCTAACAGAGACGTCTAAGACCATGCATCTCCCCATTTCTACCTCAATTACCCGCCGGCATGTTACCAGATCGGTTTTAAAAAGGACCGCAACTCCGCTGTAGGGCTCAGCCACAAGAGACCAAAAGGAGGGACCGCATCTCCACTCCCTTTTTGCTAGATGGACATTGGCCAAAGTATTGAGCCTGGTCTCTTGCAAAAATAAAATCTCAGCATCAAACTCGCTGAGCAAAAATAAAGCAATATCACGAGCTCTTGCAGATTTAATGCTGGCGACATTAATGGTCGCCACCTTAATCGGAGTGGGAACTGCCATCAGGATGATTGGGGTAGTCGTTTCTTAACCTTTGCCACACTCTCATCACCAGAAACAGGTCTCTTCAGACTACTTGACTCCCCCTCATCCATGGATGATAAAGAGAAAGATAGATCAGACATCTCATCACCCGACAAAACTGAAAAAGTATTACCAAGAGGAACACCTCCTGGGTCCGACTCTGAGGAAGAAATGACCACTTTACTTGTCTTCCTCTTCTTCTTTTACTTCCTCCCCTCATCATCCGAACCCCCCTCAACAGAGGGTGAGAAATGGGATATGGACACCTTCCCCTCAACCCCTCCCCCATCCAACACACCCAAACCCCCCTGATCACGTTTGCGCTGTTGAGGGACAGGGACTGGAGGCCAAGAGGGAAGATCCGCTAAACCTGCCCCCCCAGCAGCTTCTGCTAGTCTGGAGGATCTACGTACAGTAGGATTAGGGACCACCACATGGGGGACAGACTCAGGGACCACATTACTAGGGGAAACAGAATCCGAAACAACAGATGTAACAGACACAAGAGGGACAGACTCAGGGACCACATCACTAGGGGAAACAGAATCTGGAACAGATGTAACAGACACAGGAGGGGCAATAACAGTTTCCTCCCTAACTTTAGCGGCCTCATCCTCTTTATCGAGCCTCTGCAGCTCAGCCGCCAATCCTGGCAAGTTATGTAATGCCTCCGGGCACTGACTATAAGCATGACCGAGCTTCTAGCACAAATTGCACCTCCGTACAATCTTTGGCCAAACGGCCCAAATCCTGGCAGAGTGAGCACTTCTTGCGAGTACAGGTAGATGCAAAATGGCCCTAGTCGCCACATTTTTTACAGACCTTAGGCTGACCCTGGTAGAAAATGGTCAGCCTATCCCTCCCCAGAAAAGCTGAATAGGGCAGATGTTGAACTACATTTCCCAGCACCCCCAATTTTAGTAACACTGTCCAGGCCCCTGTCCATATCCCATGCTGATCAAGGACCTTCTGCAGTGGAGCGAGGACCTCACCATATCGGCGTAGCCATACTATCAAATCAGCCTCTGGTATGGATTCGTTATGCACCAGGATCGTCACCGATTTTATCAGAGGCTGCCTTGAAATCATCTTTGGCACCAAACCACTCCACTGCGGAAGGCCCTTGCACCTACTATACCTCTCCCAAAATAAATCCAGACCCTCAGGCTTTACAAAGGACAAATCATACTCATAACTCCTCACTGGGCAAATCAAAGCAAATATATCCGATGCTTGAAAACACATTTCCAAAACCAGCTCAGCCACCCTCCCCCTTACTGGTGGAGTCCCCTCCCCCTCCCACTTCAACTGAACCACATTCCTTCTCCTGTACCCACCACACCGACCATCCCACCACCAAGCCTCCCCAAATTGTGACTAGCATTTACAAAATTCCCTCCACCCTCCTTGGGGCGACTCCCCAGAACAGACGCATAACTGCCCACATTTCTCCGGGCAGAAAAAACTTTTGTGTGTTTTGAACCATCTGACACATTTCTAGCAGATATTGATTGTACAGATTTGGTCTGAATAATCGATGAGTCTTTCCTCTGCTGAGCAGGGGGAGGAATGTCATTTTTATTTTGCCCAGCAATATTAACCTCTCCACCCACCACATCCATTGCTTTATCAATATTATTGCTGTCATTATTTTCTGTCACATTCATAGTTCCTGCTGTGTCCTTACTCACTGCTGTCCCCATACACACATCACCTCCAGGCAGACACTTCTCCTCCATCAGGACAGGACTATCAGCTGAGTAGAGTGAAGGTTGTTCTAATACAGCAACAGGTGAATCATTGCAGGAGACTTCCATGCCTGTCTCCACTTCACATGCTGCACTATGCTGATCCCCTCCCCCACCTGCATCAATCAGCCCAGGTGTAGGTGAAACAGTCTCTTTGGAGCTGGCAGCCATCTTGCTTGTAGAACTACAGGTCTCAGCAGTAGCAGCAAAATCCATGTCCGGGGTGTTTGATGCAGATCCATCCGCATTGCTCTGGTGAGCTGATGACACCTTTTCCCTCCATGTCTGCAGAGGGTTTCTCTGTAGCAGAAACGCCAACAGGCAGCTGCTTGCAGAGCTCCTTCCCTTTCTGTTCCTCACACCATCCACCACAGCCGGGACACCATGTACTACAGCCGGTGGGGCAGACATGTTGGAAGGAGGCAGCACAGTGCACCGGGATTTCTCCACCAATGCTGGCTCTGCCGGTCTGTAACCCCTCTGCTCATCTTCTGGGACTTCCGATGGTTCACCAACAGACCTGTCTGCCCTTAGGGGTGACTCCATCTGTTGGATGAACTTTAGGGTGCCATGTTCACTCTCAACCCCCTGGCTGGTTGCCGCTTGCGATTCCCCAGCCTGACATGGGGGGAGAGGTGCAGAGGCAGATGAAGCCGGGATGTCTGTTACCTGCGGCTGCTGATCCACAGAACTCACTGATGTCTGGCTGGCAAATCTTCTTTCATTTTTAAACTTTTCTGCAAAAGCTCCACTTTTATCTTTCAATTTCTCCAATAATAAAGATTGTTTCTTTACCTTCTCTTCCATCTGCTGTAACTCTGGCTTCATGGCCAAACAATTCTTATCCCAGGCCTGGAAATACTTGGCCCTCAAGTTTTTATGTTCAGCTTTTAAACATATCAGTTTCTCCTCAGTTCTTCCAATTGCTCGAAAGCGATCAATGATCTTCTGTCTGTAGATATCCACATTCTCACCAGGGCCTGGACCCACAGTCAGATCCTCCACCTCCTCCTCACTAGGCCCCGTGTCATCAGGGGGATCTCTCCCTGGGCCTCCACCAGGATCAGGCATTATTCCTGGGCCAAGCTAACAGGCAAGGCCCAGGCTTGAAAAAAGGCTGGTTCTCAGAGAGCTCTTTGGGTGTGTCCTTCCCACTGACCCCCAATGTAAGGAACATTCTTCCCACTGACCCCCAATCTAAGGAACATTCTTCCCACTGATCACCAATGTAAGGAACCTTCTTCCGACTGACCACCAATGTAAGATGCATTCTTTCCACTGACCACCAATGTAAGGAACATTTTTCCCACTGACAACCAATGTAAGGAGCATACTGACCACCAATGTAAGGAACAATTTTCCCACTATTTATTTAATCCATACTGAGCACTATATTTGATTGGCTGCTTCTGCTTGGCACACACGCACAATTGCACATAATGATGAATTCATCATCATGTGCAATTGTGGGTGTGTGCCAGGCCTAAGCAGAAGCAAACAGCCAATCAAATATAGTGCTCAGTATGGATTCAATAAATATGCATAGCCATAGATATCATAAATAAAGTGTAATAAAGTGATTTGTGCAGTGCAATAGCAGAAACTACTTTTAAGTAGACTGCAGATGCGACTAATGGAGATAACCAGACTGCGGATCCAACGACAGGAAATAAGCAGAGACTACGGATGCGACTATACGAGATGACCAGAGACTGCGGATGCGACTACAGGAGCTGGCCAGAGACTGCGAATGCGACTACAGGAAATAACCAGAGACTGCGAATACAACTACAAGAAATAACCAGAGACTGCAGATGCGACTACAGGAAATAACCAGACTGCGGATGCGACTACAGGAAATAACCAGAGACTGCGGATGCGACTACAGGAAATAACCAGAGACTGCGGATGCGACTACGGGAGATAACCGGAGACTGTGAATGTGACTAAAGGAGATAACCAGAGACTGTGGATGCGACTACAGGAAATAACCAGAGACTGCGGATGCGACTACAGGAGATGACCAGAGACTGCGGATGCGACTACAGAAGAAAACCAGAGACTGCGGATGTGACTACAGGAAATAATCAGAGACTGTGAATGCGACTACAGGAAATAACCAGATTGCGGATGCGACTACAGGAAATAACTAGAGACTGTGAATGCGACTACGGGAAATAACCAGAGACTGCGAATGCGACTACAGGAAATAACCAGAGACTGCGAATGCGACTACAGGAAATAACCAGAGACTGCAGATGCGACTACAGGAGATGACCAGAGACTGCAGATGCGACTACAGGAAATTAACAGAGACTGCGAATGCGACTACAGGAAATAACCAGAGACTGCGAATGCGACTACAGGAAATAACCAGAGACTGCGGATGCGACTACAGGAGATGACCAGAGACTGCAGATGCGACTACAGGAAATTAACAGAGACTGCGAATGCGACTACAGGAAATAACCAGAGATTGCGAATGCGACTACAGGAAATAACCAGACTGCGGATGCGACTATTGGAGATAACCAGAGACTGAGAATGCGACTACAGGAAATAATCAGACTGCAAATGCGACTACGGGAAATAACCAGAGACTGCGAATGCGACTACAGGAAATAACCAGAGACTGCGGATGTGACTACAGGAAATAACCAGACTGCAAATGCGACTACAGGAAATAACCAGAGACTGTGAATGCGTCTACAGGAGATAACCAAAGACTGGGGATGCAACTACAGGAGATAACCAGGTAGCCACTAGTCAGTTTTAAAATGTAAACTTTCAGCAATGCACAGCTATACAGTGGGGTAAACAACATTTCCAGGGATGGTTTAGAAAAAAAAAGGGGTCTACAGGCCGTGTATATACGGTAGGCAGAAGGACCTACCTGACCAGCTGGGCTCACCTCCCACTCTCAGAGGTCCAGGGGTGGAGCTTTTGTCTGTAGGGGTGGAGCTTTCGTCGGTAGTGGGCGAGCTTTCGCCAGTAGGGAGGGGGCTTTCAACGGTAGGGGCGGGGATTTTTGTGGTCCGGGGCGGAGCTCTCAGAAGTGCAGGAGAGACGCTCTAATTACATACAGACTCAGACTACATGGAGAGGGGCGGGGCAGGGTCAGAGCATCAGTGGAGCTCCCTGCCCCGCCCCTCCCTGCTGACAGAGCCTCCCTCAGCCTAATCTGAACACCGGCTCCGCGCTCCAGCTGTATTAATCTGGGAGGACGGGGGTTTTAGTGCCATGCGGGGGGCGGCTTTTTTCTGCTGCTGACTGAGGCGCTCATGGGGCCACCCCAAACCAGGAGAGAAGATCAGACAAGTCAGGAGCAAGTAAGGTCACAACAGGAAATCCAAGTAGAATATGCACAGAGGCTCAGGAACACGGGAAGGCTGATGACAATCCAGCAATGTGATGGGCTCAGCAGCAGTCTTATATAGGTCAGTAAGTGGCTGCATCTGTCACGTTGTGCGTCATGCGTTCGCCAATTAGCACTTTTGCACATGCACATTCGCATGTTAGCACCGTTGTGGACCTGCGTATGCCTGTTCGTGCTTCTTGCACTAGTGCGCATGGCAATGTGCCAGAAGCATCCATTACCAGTACTGGCAATATTGCCAGTTCTCCTACGGCCATTTCCCTGACAGTGTCACTGAAGAATAGTCATGGTGTCTCACTTGGGGGCAAAGCAGCACATGTTGGGAAGCACAACACGTTAAGACAGTTATGGATAGTTGTTGCTGAAGAAGGGTTATGTGTGCCCTTTAGGCACAAAGTGGTTTATTGGAAGGCAACATTTTTTTTTTGTTTTAATATCAGATGTTTCTGGATAGTTAAAACCTGATTACACCTGGCCTGGAATGCCAGCAGAGCAAGTTCACCCAGCAGGGTGTTGATAACGAAAAATCATAAATGGGAATTCATCTCCAACAGGATGTTCTCGCAGGCCTCCTGATGTGAGGTAGGGTTGAGCTTCGAGTTCGAGTCGAACTCATGTTCGACTCGAACATCGGCTGTTCGCAAGTTTGCCGAACAGCGAACAATTTGGGGTGTTCGCGGCAAATTCGAATGCCGCGGAACACCCTTTAAAAGTCTATGGGAGAAATCAGAAGTGCTAATTTTAAAGGCTTACATGCAAGTTATTGTCATAAAAAGTGTTTGGGGACCTGGGTCCTGCCCCAGGGGACATTGATCAATGCAAAAAAAAGTTTTAAAAACGCATGTTTTTTCAGGAGCAGTGATTTTAATAATGCTTAATGTCAAACAATAAAAGTGTAATATCCCTTTAAATTTCGTAGCTGGGGGGTGTCTATAGTATGCCTGTAAAGGGGCGCATGTTTCCCATTCTTAGAACAGTCTGACAGCAAAATGACATTTCAAAGGAAAAAAAGTCATTTAAAACTACTCGCGGCTATTGCATTGCTGGTACGACAATACACATAAAAGTTCATTGATAAAAAAGGCATGGGAATTCCCCACAGGGGAACCCCGAACCAAAATTTAAAAAAAAATGACGTGGGGGTTCCCCTAAATTCCATACCAGGCCCTTCAGGTCTGGTATGGGAACCCTGGCCAAAATTAGAAAAAAAAATGATGTGGGGGCCCCCCTAAATTCCATACCAGACCCTTTAGGTCTGGTATGGATTTTAAGGGGAACCCCGCGCCAAAATTAAAAAAAAAAAAAAGCGTGGGGTCCCCCCAAAAATCCATACCAGATCCTTATCTGAGCACGCAACCTGGCAGGCCGCAGGAAAAGAGGGGGGACGAGAGAGCGCCCCCCCTCCTGAACCGTACCAGGCCGCATGCCCTCAACATTGGGAGGGTGCTTTGGGGTAGCCCCCCAAAACACCTTGTCCCCATGTTGATGAGGACAAGGGCCTCATCCCCACAACCCTGGCTGGTGGTTGTGGGGGTCTGCGGGCAGGGGGCTTATCGAAATCTGGAAGCCCCCTTTAACAAGGGGACCCCCAGATCCCGGCCCCCCCTGTGTGAAACAAAAGTACCCCTACCATTTCACTAAAAAACTGTCAAAAATGACAAGAGACAGTTTTTGACAATTCCTTTATTTAAATGCTTCTAGTTTCTTCTTTCTTCTATCTTCCTTCATCTTCTTCTTCTTCTTCTTCTGGTTCTTGTGGCTCTTCTGGTTCTTCCTCCGGTGTTCTCATCCAGCATCTCCTCCACGGCGTCTTCTATTTTCTTCTCTCTCGGACAGATCCGCACCCATGGCATGGGGGGAGGCTGCCGCTCTTCTCTTCATCTTCTTCTCTTCTTCTTCTCTTCTTCTCTTCTTCATGTTCTTCTCCGGGCCGCTCCGCATCCATGCTGGCATGGAGGGAGGCTCCCGCTGTGTGACGCGTCTCCTCTTCTGACGGTTCTTAAATAACGGGGGGTGGGGCCACCAGGTGGCCCCACCCCCTTCTGATGCATGGGACATGACGGGACTTCCCTGTGGCATTCCCCGTGATGTCACAGGGAAGTCCCGTCAAGTCACCGTGCATCAGAGGGGGGCGGGGTCACCGGGTGGCCCCACCCCCCTGTTATTTAAGAACCGTCAGAAGAGGAGACGCGTCACACAGCGGGAGCCTCCCTCCATCCCAGCATGGATGTGGAGCGGCCCAGAGAAGAAGATGAAGAAGAGAAGAAGATGAAGATGGTTTTAAAACACTTTTTATGACAATAACTTGTATATAAGCCTTTAAAATTAGCACTTTTGATTATTCATGTTCGTGTCCCATAGACTTTAACGGTGTTTGCGTGTTCGAACGAACTTTTTTCCTGTTCGCATGTTCTGGTGCGAACCGAACAGGGGAGTGTTTGGCTCATTCCTAATGTGAGGTATGGGGGTAGAAAAGCACCAGATAAGACCTCCTGGAGGGGTGCGAATTCAAATGTCCTGTTTCAGAACATCGAAAACCAGCTGTTACTGAAAGATGACCGTGTCAGAATCAGTGATGCATGGACTATTTGCTGCCCCTAGTGGACACTACAGCATGCTGCCTGGAGAATGGACAGAAGAAGAAAATATTAGGAAGGACGACCTCTTAAAGATTCTTATGGGATACAGATGGCTAGATAGGCTGGCAGTGGGTGTTATGTGGATGGTGTCTGAGTGGGCTTTAAAAGTACTTCCTCTGTTCCATTGATCTTAGCCGACAAAGCATCTCGAGGAGGACCTTACGTAAGGAATCTTTTATGTTCTTTTGTTTTATATGCACTGTAATATTTTCCTTTAATGTTTTTTTGTTAGCATTCCTACTTTCTTGGGAAATAAATAAGACTCTTGTTTAAGTAAGCAGTGTGCTTATTTGTATAGCTAACCTTGTTATTGGACCATCACCATTAACTATATCAGAGCTTTGATATACTAGCTAATTATAGGAATAGACAAGTTAATACATATTTATAATAAATAGGGGAAATCCATAACAACCCAATATTTATTCTATTCTGTAAAGAAGGAATCGCTATATATACCTTTTTTGAAGTCGCTCCGGTCCAGTCTCCAGCAGCAGAAGCTCTGCAGAGAAGTCAGAGGACAACAGCTGGGAAATGAATGGGAAGTGACGTCACCCATAGAGTTGCTGTGGGACTTCCATTGTTGGCTGCCTCCTCTGCACCCGCCTCCAAAGCGAAGCCGCCGCTGACAGCTCAGTGTGGGACCAGACCGGATCGGCTTCAGAAAAGGTATGTATAGCGATTTCTTTTTTACAGGGTTAGATAGGTTAATCTTAGATTATGGATGCCTGTAGATGTAGAGATTTTAGTGTTAGGGTGGCTTTCCCTATTAAAGTGATTGTAAGGGTTCCTTTTTTAAAAAAAATAACAAACACATCATACTTACCTCCACTGTGTAGCTTGTTTTGCACGGAGTGGATCCCCTGGGGGGTTACCTTGCGGGTGTGCTCCTGAGTCCAGCATTTGGCATCCATAGCCGCCAAATGTATGACACGCCCCGGGCACCTGCGTCATTGGATTTGATTGACAGCAGCAGGAGCCAATGGCTGCACTGCTATCAATCTAGCCAATCAAGAATCTGAGAACCCCGGGCAGAGACGGCGCGTACCCTCCAGGTCAAGTTCCAGGGCTCAGGTAAGTAAAACGGGGGGGCTGGGGGGTGTTTTTTCACCTTAATGCATAGGAATAGAGCATACAGAAAGCATGAAGGAAACACTCTTATGGCCACATCCGTATAAGGAATTAATGCAACAAAAGAAAAATTGGGCATAGAATAGTCCAAGGTCGGACTTTGGAGGCACACTGTCCACTGTGCCTCTACAGTCTTACCTTGGGCTATTCTATGCCCATTTTTTCTTTTGTTGCATGAATAGGCCATACAGTCTTCACTTAAAGTTTTTTTTAGGGTATGCCTTGTATACCCAAAGTCCTCAAATGGTTAAAATGATTTATAAACCAATGCTCTATAATACTTTCAAATGTTAGAAAGATGGAACACTCATATTCTCTCACACTGTTTGATTCTAGCAAGATATATTGCTAATCTTCCATAATAATAAAAAAATATATATATATACAGTATATATATATATAATATTTGAAATTAGACTTGGCTTTTGTTTTCTATCAAAAGTGATTTCAAGAAAGTTTTATGCAAGAAAGGTCAGAAGAAGGAAAAATATATCAAAAATAACAGCGAATTGCCATGTAATGGATCATGCAACCAGTCCTATAGATGCTTTGTCTTTGTGCTTTTATTTTGAATTAAGGAGTTCCAAGATAATGGTTTCCAGCAGGGTAAAAATGTTGCCTTTTGTCAGGCATAGATTGATTTTGGTGTTTAAGATGATTTTTGGGCTGTTTTGAATGTTGTGTGTTGAGTGTACCAGATATACAACAGGAAGCAATAGGAAATCTGGAAATCCTTACAAAATAAGGGGATCTCCCCTCCTAAATAGCTGTTACCAGAACAGGTTTCCTATTGGAAGGGTAAGGCTGGCCATATATGTTCAATTTTCTTGTACAATTTTCTTTTAAATTTACCAAAAACCATAAAATATGAGGTCAAAACTAAACAACGCTTTCAATTGTATCCAATTAGGCAGGTCCTTGCACTACATAGTTGAAGGTAAATCTACAGAAAATTGTATAATGTATGGCCAGCCTTACACTCACCCTCAACTTTTTAATTTCCCATAACTTTCTGTCCCACTGATAATCACCAGGATAAATATGAAAGGTGAATTTTCCCAACGGGGACATAAAGAGCAATAAAAACTTGACGGGGGGTCTAATTCTTCCTCACCTATAATATGGTTATACATATACTTGAATGTGTTTGTAAAGGAGAATTTTATTTTTCTTAAAGTAACAAACATGTTATACTTCCCGGTGTTTCATCAGATTTGGCGACCCGTCAGAATGTGTAATGGAAGCAACGTTCCGTTGCTGCCATCTTGCTGCACCCCACTCTCCTCCATAGTAAGGATACTCTGAGAAGGGGGAAAGCGAACATCTTGTTACACTCACTGGAGTTTTGCATTTTACACTCATTGTTAACAGTAAAGTGAGTTTATATAGTGAAATACAGTACTTAGAATTCCATCTGACTGGTTAGATGTTGACTTTTAAAAGCAGCCTGCTCATCTCATAGGTTTGCTAATCTGACAGAAGTTCACTGCTTTTAAAATTCAACATCTAACCAGTCAGATGGAGTGCTAAGTACTGTAGTTCACTATATAAACTCACGTTACTGTTAAAAATAAGTGCAAAATGCTAAACTCCAGTGGGTGTAACAAGATGTCTGCTTTCCCCCTTCCCAGTGTATCCTTACTATGGTGGAATGCGGCGTGTAGCAGGATGGTGGCGACGTAACATCACTTCCGTTACACATTGTAATGGGTCGCCTAATCTGACGAAACACCTGCCCCATTCGTCTCCTCCTCTTCTTTGTGTGCCCCCATAGCAAGCTTGCTATGGGGGCACACCTGCAGGCTCGATTCAGAGCATTTATTGACAAACACAGAGTGGCTCAGTCCAGTGGCGTAACTAAAACCTTCAGGGCCCCGATGCAAGAAATCATGAAGGGCCCCCCTGACCCCTGGACAGCGCTTTTCCTAGGGGGGTGTCTGATAAGAGGAGGAGCCGCGAGAGCCACCGAGGGACCCCAGAAGTCGGTGTTCGAGGCCACTCTGTGCAAAACTAACTGCACAATGAAGGTATGACATGTTTGTTATTTAAAAAAAAAACCCTTTACAATCACTTTAAGGGGTTAAAACAGGTGGTCAGGAGGCAACATATTGCCTCTTTACCGGCTGTCAAATGCCTCTGAAAAGTGAAATGGATCGCTTTTCAAAGGAACAGCATTTTGTTGCAGGTACTTTGAACGAGCAAGAAAAAAAAAATCAGTCCTGATTGTACACATATAGGGTGTCAGGATTAAACGTGCATACATAAAATGTGCATACATACATCTAAACAGTGGCGACTGGTGCTCAAAATTTTTTTGGGGGCGCAAACATTTTTTGAAAAAAAAATCATCAAATACAGCCACTGTGCCCATCAATTGCAGCCACTGTGCCATCAATTGCAGCCACTGTGCCATCAATTGCAGCCACTGTGCCACTTAAATGCTGCCAGTGTGCCATCAAACGCTGCCACTGTGCCCATCAAACGCTGCCACTGTGCCCATCAAACGCTGCCACTGTGCCACTTAAATGCTGCCACTGTGCCACTTAAATGCTGCCAGTGTGCCATCAATTGCTGCCAGTGTGCCATCAATTGCTGCCACTGTGCCCATCAAATGCTGCCACTGTGCCCATCAAATGCTGCCACTGTGCCACTTAAATGCTGCCAGTGTGCCATCAAACGCAGCCACTGTGCCATCAATTGCAGCCACTGTGCCATCAATTGCAGCCACTGTGCCAAACGCTGCCACTATGCCCATCAAACACTGCCAGTGTGCCCATCAAACGCTGCCAGTGTGCCATCAAACGCTGCCACTGTGCTGTAATTCAGGTTCCCTGCGCCCAAAAAGGATCTGGGCGCCTGAATAGGGGGTGGCAGCGGCGGCCATAGATAGATTCATGCAATGCATGAATCTATCTATTGGTGATAGAGGGGTGGCTGGAGAGAGGGGGCGGCGCCCGTGCGCCCTTAATTCAAGGGCCGCCACTGCATCTAAACACACACATACATATAGATAAACACACATAATATACACACACATATATTGTATATACACACACAAACACATATACATATATAAATACACACATGAACACATATATAAACACACATACAGAAAGCCTTTTAAAAAACGGCAGTGCTTTACCTCACCTCTTCCTGCCGGGTACTGCACTGAAGGGGGAGACAAAGAGCACAGCACACACTGTGCTTTCACTTTAGAACAGTGTGACAAGCTCCCTGCACAGTGCCATTTACAGTTCGGCCGACGATCGGGGAGATCGATCTCAGCCGCTCCTCCTATCAAGATAAACAGGGGGCCCTCAAGGGCCCCCTGCAGCATGGGGCCCAGTCGCCATGGCGACCTCAGCGACCCCTATAATTCCACCACTGGCTCAGTCCCGCCGCCCTGCTCTCTGCTCACAGGCCAATGGCTCCCAATGCTGCCTCTGTGAGCAAAGAGCCTCTACAGACTGGCACAGTGCTGACTCAAGATAGGACCTTAATGCAGGGAATGCATTAAAATGTAAACAATGTCCAGGCTTTAGAACCACATTAACGCTAAAACTTAACCTAACCCCAAATACACATTAACCCCTATTCTGCATACTCACCTTGTCCTGCTCTAAAAGCCTTTATGCTGACAGCAGTCATACTGTATACCAAAAGCATTTAGCATCTTAATAGCAGAACGCATTTGTGCAGCCTCTGCATCATTAATATACAGGTCTCATGATGAAAGCATGCAGTACACAAATTCTGGTGTGGGAAAAGCTTGATTCATTCATGTTTCATGCCTATGTGCCTCCCTGTATATCCCTGTATATATACATACACATGGGAGATATAGGGAAAATGCAACCACATCTCTCATGGCTGCTTCTTATGCTGCATACACACGACCGTTTTTTCCATCGGAATAAACTCTTAGGGTTCCACTGAAACTGTCTACACGCTCACACAAGTCCGACCATTTAGAACGCGGTGACGTATAACACGTACGACGGGACTAGAAAAGGGAAGTTCAATAGCGAGTAGCCAATAGCTGCCGTCTCGTACTTGCTTCCGAGTATGCATCATTTTTAGTCCGTCGGAACAGCATACAGACAAGCGTTTTTCCCAATAGGAACTGATTCCATCGGAAAGATTTAAAACATGTTCTATTTCTAGGTCCGTCAGAATTTTTGATAAAAAAAGTCCGATGAGGCCCACACACGATCGGAATGTCCGATGAAAAGATTCCGTCTGACTTTTCCTGCCGGAAAGTCCGGCCGCGTGTACACGGCATTAGTCTATTTTTATATCACCTCCCCATTGGCTAAAAAGTATGTTGGGTGCCCTTAGTAGCCAACAGGGAGGAGAGGGGATGAGTACTACAAAGTGACCATGAGAGAGCCAGTGATTTTTATTTTAAAGAGTATGTAAACCCAACATTTCATATTCCTGATATGTGCCTGCATTACCATGTACTTAAACAGAAGAAACAGACAGCGCAAAACCTAATTACTAAAACTCAGCAGCTGGACACTGTAGATCAATATACAAAACCTAAAAAGACATACACAAAATATAGCAGTGCAGCGCTCAATACAGGTCAGATGTATACACATAAAATGT
This sequence comes from Aquarana catesbeiana, assembly GCF_042186555.1. Lineage (NCBI taxonomy): Eukaryota > Metazoa > Chordata > Amphibia > Anura > Ranidae > Aquarana > Aquarana catesbeiana. The sequence goes on along the minus strand of NC_133335.1, from coordinate 147,610,306 downwards.
ACATATTAAACGTACATAAATAAAACACATGAGGCAAAGTCCCAAAAAGTATATCTAAGTCCGAGGAGATCAAAAGCTGCCCACTTGCAGAAGGGGGATCCCTCCGTTGGCAAGGAAAGGGTGCAGTGATATGATAAGATTGTATTCGTTGTATCACTACCAATGTGAACCTCCACCAAGGGTCTAGGCTGCTCACCTTATTGAGTGGACATTCTGCGTTAACAGCAAGGTCACTCATGCATTCCCTTCCACAGGGTAGATGATGGATATAGGGGTCCACAGGCAGTATCCCAAATTCAGTCTCATCGGTTGATATATATCATGTTAAAAACAAAAATAACAGGACATAGTGCTCTCCATACGAAAAGGTATAAAATTTATCAAATAAGAAAAATATTACTCACAAAGCAAGCACTGTTTCCCAGTGCAGGAGTGTACAGCATAAAATGAACCAGATGGGTGGCTGTGCTGACATCACAGAGCCCCTCGCACGTGTATCGTCCGTGTGGACTTCCTCAGCGAATCTGATTGGGGGCCCGTGTGTCAGCTCTTATATCTAATCCTGGTTCCACATACAATTCATGATGATACTGGAAACCCCACCCACTCTCCAATAATACACAGGTGAATGGACGTAACTACTAAGTAGTAGAGAAGAGTAGAGTGGCTACAAATCTAATAGGACACAAGCAAGCTGAATACACTGATAACTTACTGATAGGCAGCCACCATTCCTCCCATGTTATGAGCTAAAGCATTTCCAGGTCAAATCCTTATCTTCCAATAGCAGTGAACACTGCTGTGTCCTGAAAGACAGCCCGCCCCCATTTCCGGGCCAAAAAAAAACACAAACGTTTTGCATTTAATTTCTATTTTAAACTGAATGGGTTGTTTTTTTACAATCACTTTAAGGAAGCAGCCCATATTTTATTGTTAGGGAGGTACTTTGAAAGGAAAAATAGGTGAAAATAGGAAAAATAGGTGGAAAATAGGAAAAAAATAACCCCATGCATTATAATTTTACCAACAAGTGCTTGTACCTGGAAGAGCCATAGATTTGTGTTAAAGATTACGGATGAGCTCAATGTTACGTTTGGCTCGAACATCAGGTGTTCACCCATTCACCGAACAGCGAACTTTATTGGGTGTTCGCGGAAAATTAGAGTGCCACGGAATTCCCCATAATGCACTGCGAGATCGCAGTGCATTAGCGTTGGATGATTGGCCAAAGCATGCACCTGACCTGCATGCTTTGGCCAATCTCAGTGCACTCTGCTGAGAGAGCCATAATTGGCCATAGGCAGGGTGCTTTTGGCCAATCATGGCTCAGGGGGACTAAGTCTACGCCCCACACTATATAAGGCTGCTTACATAGCAGCCGCCTGTAGTGTTGTTGGTGTGGACAGAGAGATAGCTAGAGCTAGATTAGGCAGGCAGGTTAGTTAGTGGCAGTGTATTTGATATATATTTAGTCACTCCAGTATATATATATATATATATATATATATATATATATATATATATATATATATATATATATATATATGTAGCAATAACTCTCGGTGGAGCTGCTGGTTTATTATTGGGCCTGTCCTCTGTTCTATTCACCCCTCTTAAGTTGTTCAATCCCCTTGACACAGCTGTAGTGCAGTGTTGTAATGATAATAGTACCAACTTTAACCCACAATATACATTTATATTTATATTTACCTCTACCTGGGTGCTTGTAGCTCCACCTGCAGGAGAAATAACAACACTGCACACAAACTTCTGTAATAACCAAAATGACTTCTTTCTTTGGGTAAATGATATATTTTATATAGAAAGTTATTACAGTGACTACACTATCACACCAACGTAGTGTAACAGTATAGTAAATGGTTATGATAATATTAATAACATACACAGAATATACCTAAAGATATATTTATACCAGGGAGCTCCCCCTGCTCTAAACTGTAAAGTCACTACTCTTTGTAACTAAATGCAGGGCCCTGCAGTAAAAAGAGATAGTCTTGACGTCTTCAGTCTTTGCTAGCTTATGAATTTGTAATTGTAATCCACAAAAGGGTTCCTCTTGGGGGTTGCGCAGTGTAAGGTAATACACTAAAGCCGTTATAATCCAGCAGACTGATCAAATATTCTTATACGAAGGAGACAAACATCTAGTATCAGTTCTTGAATACTGAAGTCTATGCAGATGTAATGTTCTCCAACTTAACTTGTTCCGTGGGACTATCAGTCCCAGCAACACTCTGTAACAGTTCTAAGTGTGTGTAGTATTTTTAAACAAACTTCTGGGTGTTAACCCTCTCACCACACGGGATCCGGGCGGATGGATGCCTCTGTTTCAACAATTCTCAGTCCGTACGGAACCACCGCCACGCCGTCACACTGCTCCATTCAGTAACGACCAGGAGTCCTCGGTTACCTCCTCCACGGGTCTCCGGAACAATCATTTCTGCTGCTTCAGCACACTGTGATATGATGGCAGGATCCCTGCTGCCGCTCCGCTCCCTCACAAGGTAGGCCGCAACCCTGTGGGACACACACACCCACAGAGTCCTACTGGCAGGCCACGCGTCCCAGGAACAAGAGACCTAAGATGGCTGCTCCCAGCCCTTTTATATCCTCCCACAATGCAGTTTAGTTCTTCTCTTGTCCAGGAGCATTGTGGGTAGGTCACAGTTAAAGTTCAGAAGTAAACAATCAATCACTTCCATGTCACTTCTCTTAATCATGAAACATAAAAGTATTGTACCTTTTCAATTGTCCACAAGATGGCACTATAGCAACTGATGTTTTGTATAACACACATATGGCTAAAAACAAAAGTTGTCAGCGCTACATACTCCCCCTGCTTTAAATCTTTGGTCCCTAAAGATATGTAAGACCTTGTTCCTGTTACACATCTTAGCCTCTAAATGAGTGCACAGGACTGACAGAGGAGCCTCCCACCAATTTTCAGGTGTTGGAAAGTTATTCTGTGTACCCACAACTGTCACCTTAGTATCAGATACAGATGTGCCAAGGGGTGAAACAGGGCTCTCATTGTCCAGATTGACTGAGGAGGAACTAGGCTCATCAACATTCCTTTTGCTGGTAACCTTTGTTGTCTCAGAACACTCCCCCAAAGTATCATAGGTTAGTCTCTTAGGTGGGCGAATGTTCCTCTTTCCCCTTTGTTCTTTTGGTGTGTCCTCTATTTCTGGATGGACACTATTCTCTTCTACTTCAGTGGGAGATAAACACTTCTCAGTTCTTTCGGACAATGGTACAAACTCTGAAGCTTCTAGCCTAAGGGCCTCACTACCCTCTTTGGTTGTTGGTGATGAAACACTCGCTTCAGCTTCAGGTATATTAGATGACCACAACCAGCTAATGTCCATCTCTCTCTTCTCACTGTCTTCAGTTGTCAAAGCCCCAGACTGGGACCTAGTTACAGGCCGTTGCGCAACCTCTGATGTAGATGATAACTCCTCCTCAGGGATTATCCTGACTGCATCAGTAAGGGGCAAAAGGTGATTCCGATGCCAAGTCTTAATTGGTCCAGCACTTCCTTCTGGCCTAATTTCAAATACTGGAAGTCCTGGGAGCTGTTTACAAACAATGTATGGCTGTGATCTCCAGCGATTCGCCAACTTGTGTTTGCCAGGAATACCTAAATTCCTTAATAGGACTCGGTCACCAGGTTGAAGATCTTGAACCTTTACTTTGAGGTCAAAGTTTCTTTTATTTCTGCTCCCTCTGCTGTCTGACATAGTCCGAGCCTTCTCATAAGCAATCTTCAGACTCTTCCTCAGCCTATTTGTATATCCTCGATGAGAAGCCTCTGAGGTGTGATCCAGAGAAGTTCCAAAAGCCAAGTCCACTGGTAATCTAGCTTCTCGCCCAAACATCAGCCGATAAGGTGAATATCCTGTGACGTCACTCTTGGTGCTGTTATATGCATGTACTAAAGCAGCAACATGCTTACTCCAGTTGGGCTTTTGCTCAGAGGTTAGTGTCCCCAACATATTAAGAAGAGTTCTATTAAACCTCTCTGGGAGCTCAGGGGACTGTGGGGTCTTCTTGACAGCGTATCAGCATCTCTGTTACCCACTCCTGGTCTGTATTTCAAGCTGAAGGAGAAGGTTGAAAGAGCAGCCAACCACCTATGGCCTGTGGCATCCAACTTCGCGGTGGTAAGCAAGTATGTGAGGGGGTTGTTATCCGTTCTGACTACAAACTCTGCACCATACAGGTAATCTCTCAACTTGTCTACCACGACCCACTTCAAGGCCAGAAACTCAAGTTTATGAGTGGGGTAGTTCTTCTCAGCAGGAGACAGGCTCCGGCTCACATAAGCAATGAGCCTTAAATGTCCATCATGATCTTGGTAGAGTACTCCACCTAGGCCGTCTCAGCTAGCATTCACGTGCAGTTCATAGGGCTTGGTAGGATCCGCATAAGCTAACACTGGAGCAGTGGTAAGGCTCCACTTCAATTGTCTGAATGTCTCCTCACATTGCGGAGTCCACTGATCCAGTATGGACTCCTTCTTCTTCCGAGGCCCTTCCTTTCGCCTCCAAGGTTCCTCCGAATCCACATCAGCCCCTTCCTGATTCTTCAGTAGCTCTGTAAGTGGGTGGGCTATCTTTGCAAACCCCTCCACAAACCTCCGATAGTAGGAGCAGAATCCTAGGAATGACCTGAGCTCAGTCACATTCGTGGGCTTGGGCCAAGAAGTAACAGCTTCCAACTTCTCAGGGTCAGTTGCTATCCCTTCTTCAGACACAATGTGCCCCAAATAGTTCACTGAAGGTAAATAGATAGGGATGAGCCGAACACCCCCTGGTTCGGTTCGCACCAGAACCTGCGAATGGACCGAAAATTTGCACGAACCCCATTGACGTCTATGGGACTCGAACGTTCGAAATCAAAAGTGCTCATTTTAAAGGCTAATTTTCATGGTATTGTCCTAAAAAGGGTTTGGGGACCCGGGTCCTGCCCCAGGGGACATGTATCAATGCTTTTTTCGGGAGCAGTGATTTTAATGATGCTTAAAGTAAAAAAAAAAAAAGTGAAATATTCCTTTAAATATCGTACCTGGGGGGTGTCTATAGTATGCCTGTAAAGTGGCGCGTGTTTCCCGTGCTTAGAACAGTCCCTGCACAAAATGTCTTTTTTAAAGGGAAAAAAAGTCATTCAAAACTGCTTGCGTCTTTAATATAATGTCGGGTCCTGGCAATATGGATGAAAATCAGTGAGACAAACGGCATGGGTACCCCTCAGTCCATTACCAGGCCCTTTGGGTCTTGTATGGATATTAAGGGGAACCCCACACCCAAATTAAAAAAAGGAAAGGTGTGGGGCCACCAGGCCCTGTATACTCTGAACAGCAGTATACAGGCGGTGCAAACAAGACAGGGACTGTAGATTTGTTGTTAAGTAGAATCTGTTTGTAATTTTGAATGGGTACATTTTTAACATGTTTAGCTCCAGCCAAAAAATCTTTTTTAAGCTTTTTGGAAAACATCACCCCTGTGACATTTGTTTTGCTGTCTGTGCTCCTCTTCAGAAGATTGAACCTCACTTTTTGTCCCAAGGACAAATGTTTTTTGAAAATTTGGGTTTTTTTGTGAAACAAGAATTGGTGAGAAAGCATCAGTGGAAAGGAGAAATGTTTTTTCCCATATTAACTCTTACAGGAGAGAATTTCCCTTCCTAGGGGTAGATTTCATCTCACTTTCTGTTGTCTCCTTCCGTTTGCAAGTAGGAGTCGTTTGTAAGTTGGATGTTTGAAAGTAGGGGCCTGCCCTATATACTCAGCAGAAATTTGGGCCTTAGGTGTTGTTGTGGCCACAACACTGTAAGCCCTCACAGGGCCCTGCTGTGAAATATTAGATCAAGAATTGTAATTACATGTTGAACAGGGGCAGAAAAATTGGGCCTTTGGTGGTGGTGGTGGTGCTGGTGCCACAACACTGTAAGTCCTCACTCACTCTTGGTGGGCACAGAAACGGGCCCTGCTGTGAAATATTAGATCAAGAATTGTAATTACATGCCCCTGTTGAACAGGGGCTGAAAAATTGGGCCTTTGGTGGTGGTGGTGGTGCTGGTGCCACAACACTGTAAGTCCTCGCTCTTGGTGGGCGCAGAAATGGGCCCTGCTGTGAAATATTAGATCAAGAATTGTAATTACATGCCCCTGTTGAACAGGGGCTGAAAAATTGGGCCTTTGGTGGTGGTTAGGGATGAGCTTCGTGTTCGAGTCGAACCCATGTTCGACTCGAACATCGGCTGTTCGATCGTTCGCCGAATTGCGAACGTTATGGGCCGTTCGCGCTAAATTCGTGTGGCGCGTCACGGCCCATAATTCACTGCGGCATCGCAGTGCATTGCTGGCTGATGATTGGCCAAGCATGCACTATGACCCGCATGCTTGGCCAATCACAGCGCCGTCAGTAGAGAGAGCTGTAATTGGCCAAAGCCAGGGTGGCTTTGGCCAATTATGGCTCAGGGGATTTAGCACACACCCCACACTATATAAGGCCGCCTGCACGGCGGCCCTGTGTAGTGTGTGTTCCGGTGTGCTGAGAGATAGAGAGAGAGAGAGACAGTGTCATTTGATTTGAGTTAGATAGATTAGGCAGAACAGTCAGTCAGTTAGCTGCACTTACAGTGTATTGTGTATATATATGCATCCCAGGTGTTGCATATATATATATACACTGTATTCAGTTTAGCTAGATCCGTTCCTGTTATCTTCTATCTAGACTATTTACATTTAATGCAGTGCGTCCTGCTCACAGTGTTCAGCTAGATCCGTTCCTGCTATTTACATTTAGTGCAGTGCGTCCTGCTCACAGTGTTCAGCTAGATCCGTTCCTGTTATCTTCTAGACTATTTACATTTAGTGCAGTGCGTCCTGCTCACAGTGTTCAGCTAGATCCGTTCCTGCAATTTACATTTAGTGCAGTGCGTCCTGCTCACAGTGTTCAGCTAGATCCGTTCCTGCTATTTACATTTAGTGCAGTGCGTCCTGCTCACAGTGTTCAGCTAGATCCGTTCCTGCTATTTACATTTAGTGCAGTGCGTCCTGCTCACAGTGTTCAGCTAGATCCGTTCCTGTTATCTTCTAGACTATTTACATTTAGTGCAGTGCGTCCTGCTCACAGTGTTCAGCTAGATCCGTTCCTGCAATTTACATTTAGTGCAGTGCGTCCTGCTCACAGTGTTCAGCTAGATCCGTTCCTGCTATTTACATTTAGTGCAGTGCGTCCTGCTCACAGTGTTCAGCTAGATCCGTTCCTGCTATTTACATTTAGTGCAGTGCGTCCTGCTCACAGTGTTCAGCTAGATCCGTTCCTGCTATTTACATTTAGTGCAGTGCGTCCTGCTCACAGTGTTCAGCTAGATCCGTTCCTGCTATTTACATTTAGTGCAGTGCGTCCTGCTCACAGTGTTCAGCTAGATCCGTTCCTGTTAAATTCCTACTGACCGGCAGGCTTGTCTGGTTACAGTATATAAAGCTACCTGAAGAAAATTACAGGTGTTCTATTTGATCCTATTAGTACCACGGTCAGGCAGCTAGACTATTTACATTTAGTACAGTGCATCCTGCTCACAGTGTTCAGCTAGATCCGTTCCTGTTATCTTCCTACTGACAGGCAGGCTTGTCTGGTTACAGTATATAAAGCTACCTGAAGAAAATTACAGGTGTTCTATTTGATCCTATTAGTACCACGGTCAGGCAGCTAGACTATTTACATTTAGTACAGTGCGTCCTGCTCAGTGTACAGCTAGATCCGTTCCTGTTATCTTCCTACTGACAGGCAGGCTTGTCTGGTTACAGTATATAAAGCTACCTGAAGAAAATTACAGGTGTTCTATTTGATCCTATTAGTACCACGGTCAGGCAGCTAGACTATTTACATTTAGTACAGTGCGTCCTGCTCACAGTGTTCAGCTAGATCCGTTCCTGTTATCTTCCTACTGACAGGCAGGCTTGTCTGGTTACAGTATATAAAGCTACTTGAAGAAAATTACAGGTGTTCTATCCCAGCTTAGTGCAGCTACAGGCCATTAGTATGTCTGGAAGGCCAAGAAGGAGAGGCAGACAGTCACAAGCCAATAAGAGAGGGCAAGCAGGCTCTGTGTCTAGTGCTGGTCGTGGAGACGGTGCATCCTCATCAGCACGTGGCCATGGGACACGCTTGGCCTTTTTTTCGGCAGCTGGCCATGTTGAGCCGCAACATGCGGAAGACTTGGTCGAGTGGATGACCAAGCCGTCCTCATCCTCCTCATCCTCTCTCACCCATGCCCAGGGTGCTTTGTCTGGCAAAGCAGCGGCCTCTTCCCTCAGCTCAATGTCATCAGTGACTCCTTCCCTAGCTCCACCATGTCCTCATGAGGATTCCCTCGAACTGTTTGACCACAGTGTTGGGTACATGCTCCAGGAGGATGCCCAGCGTTTGGAAGGCTCTGATGACGATACTGAGCTCGATGAAGGCAGTAACATGAGCGCGGACAGAGGGGGTGCCCAAGAAGGACAGCAATCTGGCAGTCATGCTCCCCCTGCTGCAGCATACTGCCAGGTTTGCTCCAGTGATGAGGAGGGAGGGGATGATGAGGTCACTGACTCAACGTGGGTGCCTGATAGGAGAGAGGAGGAGGAGGAGGAGGAGGCGGCAGCACATCACCAACGAGGCAGGATGCCCTCCAGGGGCCAGCCTAAGGGCAGCACATTGACTGCATCACACCCCAAAGCTCCACATGTGCAGGGCGCTGCAGTCTCTGCGCGTTATTCAAAAAGTTCTTTGGTGTGGGCCTTTTTTGAGACGAGTGCATCAGATCGCACCGCTGCTATTTGCAACATATGTCTCAAGCGTATCTCGCGTGGCCAAAATATCTCCCGCTTGGGTACCACATGCTTGACCAGACATATGTTGACCTGCCATGCAGTTCGTTGGCAAGCGTATCTAAAAGACCCACACCAAAGAACAAAGAGGATCTCTCCTTGCTCCTCATCAGCTGAGATTTCCAACCCCACTAGACCTTCAGTCCTCTCTGAGACCTGCAGTGAGAGGAATGAAGGTGTAGAATTAGGTGTGTCACAGCCAAGTACTTGTGGGCAATCTGCTTTTGGTACACCGACGTCAGATTGTACCAGGCAAATTTCCCTGCCCCAGCTGCTGCACCGCCGAAAGAAGTTTGCTCCCAGCCATCCACATGCCCAGCGGTTGAATGCTAGCTTGGCAAAATTGCTAGCACTTCAACTGCTGCCTTTTCAGTTGGTAGACTCTGCCCCCTTCCGTGAGTTTGTGGAATGTGCGGTTCCTCAGTGGCAGGTACCCAAACGCCACTTTTTCTCACGGAAGGCGATTCCGGCTCTCTACCGGCATGTGGAAGGCAATGTCCATGCCTCGCTGGACAGGGCGGTCAGCGGTAAGGTGCATATTACCGCTGACTCATGGTCCAGCAGGCATGGACAGGGACGTTACCTAAGTTTCACGGCGCATTGGGTGACTCTGCTGGCAGCTGGGAAGGATGCAGGACAAGGTGCAGTAGTGTTGGAGGTTGTTCCGCCACCACGCCTCCAAAATGCTGATTGTGACACACCTCTCTCCTCCACCCCCTCCTCTTCTTCTTCCTCCATGGCCTCTTCCTCGGAACCAGCGGTGCTCCGTAGGCGTTCAAGGGGCTACGCAAGTACGCAGGCCAAAAGATGCCATGCGGTGCTTGAGCTGGTGTGCTTGGGGGACAGGAGCCACACTGGGGCAGAGGTTCTGTCAGCTCTGCAGGGGCAGGTTCAGAGGTGGTTGACGCCACGCCAACTTAAGGCAGGAATGGTGGTTTGCGACAATGGCACCAACCTCCTCTCTGCCCTCCGACAGGGACAAATGACCCATGTGCCCTGTTTGGCTCACGTCCTTAACTTGGTGGTGCAGCGGTTCTTGGGCAGGTACCCGGGCTTACAGGATGTCCTGAGGCAGGCCAGGAAAGTCTGTGTGCATTTCCGCCGGTCATATAATGCCAGTGCTCGGCTGACGGACCTCCAAAAGGAGTTTAACCTGCCCAAGAACCGCCTAATCTGTGACATGCCCACCAGGTGGAACTCAACGTTGGCCATGCTGCAGCGGCTGCACACGCAGCAGAGGGCCATCAATGAGTACCTGTGCGACTATGGCACCAGGACAGGGTCAGGGGAGCTTGGTTTTTTTTCCCCACGCCAGTGGGCCATGATCAGGGATGCATGCACTGTCCTGTCACCATTCGAGGAGGCCACGAGGATGGTGAGCAGTGACAGTGCATGCATCAGTGACACTGTCCCCCTTGTCCACCTGTTGGAGCACACGCTGCGTGGAATAATGGACAGGGCACTTGAGGCAGAACAGAGGCAGGAAGAGGAGGACTTCCTTAGCTCTCAAGGCCCCCTTTATCCAGACAGTGTTCCTGCGTGCCCACCGATCACACAGGAAGAGGACGAGGAGGAAGAGGAGGAGGAGGAAGATTGTGTCAGTATGGAGGTGGAGCCTGGCACTCAGCATCAGCAGCAGTCTTTAAGGGATCAGTCCCAAGAAACACATGGACTTGTACGTGGCTGGGAGGAGGTGGCTGCGGACCATGTCGTTCTTAGTGACCCAGAGGACTCCGGACCGAATGCCTCAGCAAACCTACGCTGCATGGCCTCCCTGATCCTGCAAAGCCTGCGTAAGGATCCTCGTATTCGTGGTATCAAGGAGAAGGACCAATACTGGCTGGCAACCCTCCTTGATCCACGTTACAAGGGTAAGGTTGCGGACCTTATCTTGCCATCGCAGAGGGAGCAGAGGATGAAACATCTTCGGGAGGCCTTGCAGAAAGGTCTGTGCAACGCGTTCCCAGAGACTGGGAGGTTACAAACTCCTGTTTCTGGACAACGTGTTGCTGAGGCTTCGGTCAGTCAAAGAAGGAGCGGTGGAGAAGGTGGCCGTCTGACCGATGCGTTCAGACAATTTTTTGGTCCGCAGCCCCAAGGTATGATCGGTTCCAGCAACCATCGCCAGCGTCTGTTTTACATGGTGCAGGAATACCTAGGGGCAAGATCAGACTTGGACACCTTTCCCACCGAAAATCCTCTGGGTTACTGGGTCTTGAGGATGGATCACTGGCCAGAGCTTGCACAGTATGCAATTGAGCTACTGGCCTGTCCTGCATCCAGCGTTCTTTCGGAACGCACATTCAGTGCTGCTGGAGGCGTGGTAACCGATCACAGGGTGCGTCTGTCCACCGACTCGGTCGATCGGCTGACCTTCATAAAAATGAATGAGTCTTGGATCACCACCAGCTACCAAGCACCTGATGCTGATGTAACCGAATAATTTTTTTTGAAATCTCAGATCCCTTCAAAGACTGCCTATGCTGATGCTGAGTGACTATCCCTGAGTAATTATCCTCTTCCTCCTCAATCATCACGCTGATAGCTTGTAAGAACATTTTTGGTTCTGGGCGCCACCACCAGTGCCTAAGGCACAATTTTTCAGCCCCTGTTTAACAGGGGCGTGTAATTACAATTTTTGATGTAATACTTTGCAGCAGGGCTCGTTCCTGCATTCCAACTAGAGTGTCTGTGAGGGATTGCAGTGTTGTGGCACCAGCACCAGTGCCTAGGGCCCAATTTTTCTGCCCCTGTCTAACAGGGGCGTGTAATTACAATTTTTGATGCAATACTTTGCAGCAGGGCTCGTTCCTGCGTTCCAACTAGAGTGTCTGTGAGGGGTTGCAGTGTTGTGGCACCAGCACCAGTGCCTAAGGCCCAATTTTTCTGCCCCTGTCTAACAGGGGCGTGTAATTACAATTTTTGAAGCAATAATTTGCAGCAGGGCTCGTTCCTGCGTTCCAACTAGAGTGTCTGTGAGGGGTTGCAGTGTTGTGGCACCAGCACCAGTGCCTAAGGCCTAATTTTTCAGCTCCTGTTCAACAGGGGCATGTAATTACAATTCTTGATCTAATATTTCACAGCAGGGCCCTGTGAGGGCTTACAGTGTTGTGGCCACAGCAACACCTAAGGCCCAAATTTCTGCTGAGTATATAGGGCAGGACCCTACTTTCAAACATCTAACTTACAAACGACTCCTACTTGCAAACGGAAGGAGACAACAGGAAGTGAGATGAAATCTACCCCTAGGAAGGGAAATTCTCTCCTGTAAGAGTTAATATGGGAAAACAATTTCTCCTTTCCACTGATGCTTTCCAATCCTTGTTCCACAAAAAAACCCAAATTTTCAAAAAACATTTTTCATTGGGACAAAAAAGTGAGGTGAAATCTTCTGAAGAGGAGGAAAGACAGCAAAACAAATGTCACAGGGGTGATAACCCTTCCCTATGTTTTCCAAAAAGCTTAGAAAAGATTTTTTGGCTGGAGCTAAACACGTTAAAAATGTACCCGTTCAAAATTACAAACAGATTCTACTTAACAACAAACCTACAGTCCCTGTCTTGTTTGCACCGCCTGTATACTGCTGTTCAGAGTATATAGGGCCTGGTGGCCCCACACCTTTCCTTATTTTAATTTGGGTGCGGGGTTCCCCTTAATATCCATACAAGACCCAAAGGGCCTGGTAATGGACTGGGGGGTACCCATGCCGTTTGTCTCACTGATTTTCATCCATATTGCCATGACCCGACATGACATTAAACCCGCAAGCAGTTTTAAATGAGATTTTTTCCTTTAAAAATGACATTTGGTGCAGGGACTGTTCTAAACATGGGAAACACGCGTCACTTTACAGGCATACTATAGACACCCCCCAGGTACGATATTTAAAGGAATATTTCACTTTTTTTTTTTTTACTTTAAGCATCATTAAAATCACTGCTCCCGAAAAAACGGCCGTTTTTAAAAGTTTTTTTTGCATTGATACATGTCCCCTGGGGTAGGACCCGGGTCCCCAAACCCTTTTTAGGACAATACCATGCAAATTAGCCTTTAAAATGAGCACTTTTGATTTCGAACGTTCGAGTCCCATAGACGTCAATGGGGTTCTAACGTTCGTGCGAACTTTCGGTCCGTTCGCGGGTTCTGGTGCGAACCGAACCGGGGGGTGTTCGGCTCATCCCTAGTGGTGGTGCTGGTGCCACAACACTGTAAGTCCTCACTCGCTCTTGGTAGGCGCAGAAACGGGCCCTGCTGTGAAATATTAGATCAAGAATTGTAATTACATGCCCCTGTTGAACAGGGGCTGAAAAATTTGACCTTTGGTGGTGGTGGTGGTGCTGGTGCCACAACACTGTAAGTCCTCACTCGCTCTTGGTGGGTGCAGAAACGGGCCCTGCTGTGAAATATTAGATCAAGAATTGTAATTACATGCGGGGCTGAAAAATTAGGCCTTAGGCACTGGTGTTGGTGCCACAACACTGCAACCCCTCACAGATACTCTAGCTGGAACGCAGGAACGAGCCCTGCTGCAAAATATTGCATCAAAAATTGTAATTACACGTTAAACAGGGGCTGAAAAATTGGCCCTTAGGCACTGGTGCTGGTGCCACAACACTGCAACCCCTGACAGAAACTCTAGTTGGAACGCAGGAACGAGCCCTGCTGCAAAGTATTGCATCAAAAATTGTAATTACACTCCCCTTTTAAACAGGGGCTGAAAAATTGGGCCTTAGGCACTGGTGGTGGCGCCCAGAACCAAAAATGTTCTTACAAGCTATCAGCGTGATTGAGGAGGAAGAGGATAATTACTCAGGATAGTCACTCAGCATCAGCATAGGTAGTCTTTGAAGGGATCTGAGATTTCAAAAAAAATTATTCGGTTACATCAGCATCAGGTGCTTGGTAGCTGGTGTTGATCCAAGACTGATTCATCTTTATGAAGGTCAGTCGATCGACCGAGTTGCTGGACAGACGCACCCTGTGATCGGTTACAAAGCCTCCAGCAGCACTGGATGTGCGTTCCGAAAGAACGCTGGATGCAGGACAGGCCAGTAGCTCAATTGCATACTGTGCAAGCTCTGGCCAGTGATCCATCCTCAAGACCCAGTAACCCAGAGGAATTTCGGTGGGAAAGGTGTCCAAGTCAGATCTTGCCCCTAGGTATTCCTGCACCATGTAAAACAGACGCTGGCGATGGTTGCTGGAACCAATCATACCTAGGGACCGCGGACTAAAAAATTGTCTGAACGCATCGGTCAGGCAGCCACCTTCTCCACCGCTCCTTCTTTGATGGACCGAAGCCTCAGCAACACGTTGTCCAGAAACAGGAGTTTGTAACCTCCCAGTCTCTGGGAACGCATTGCACAGACCTTTCTGCAAGGCCTCCTGAAGATGTTTCATCCTCTGCTCCCTCTGCGACGGCAAGATAAGGTCCGCAACCTTACCTTTGTAATGTGGATCAAAGAGGGTTGCCAGCCAGTATTGGTCCTTCTCCTTGATACCACGAATAAGAGGATCCTTACGCAGGCTTTGCAGGATCAGGGAGGCCATGCAGCATAGGTTTGCTGAGGCATTCGGTCCGGAGTCCTCTGAGTCACTAAGGACAACATGGTCCGCAGCCACCTCCTCCCAGCCATGTACAAGTCCATGTGTTTCTTGGGACTGATCCCTTAAAGACTGCTGCTGATGCTGAGTGCCAGGCTCCACCTCCATACTGACACAATCCTCCTCCTCCTCCTCTTCCTGTGTGATCGGCGGGCACGCAGGAACACTGTCTGGATAAAGGGGGCCTTGAGAGCTAAGGAAGTCCTCTTCCTGCCTCTGTTCTGCCTCAAGTGCCCTGTCCATTATTCCACGTAGCGTGTGCTCCAACAGGTGTACAAGGGGGACAGTGTCACTGATGCATGCACTGTCACTGCTCACCATCCTCGTGACCTCCTCAAATGGTGACCGGACAGTGCATGCATCCCTGATCATGGCCCACTGGTGTGGGGAAAAAAACCAAGCTCCCCTGACCCTGTCCTGGTGCCATAGTCGCACAAGTACTCATTGATGGCCCTCTGCTGCATGTGCAGCCGCTGCAGCATGGCTAACGTTGAGTTCCACCTGGTGGGCATGTCACAGATTAGGCGGTTCTTGGGCAGGTTAAACTCCTTTTGGAGGTCCGCCAGCCGAGCACTGGCATTATATGACCGTCTGAAATGCAAACAGACTTTCCTGGCCTGTCTCAGGACATCCTGTAAGCCCGGGTACCTGCCCAAGAACCACTGCACCACCAAGTTAAGGACGTGAGCCAAACAGGGCACCTGGGTCATTTGTCCCTGTTGGAGGGCAGAGAGGAGGTTGGTGCCATTGTCGCAAACCACCATTCCTGCCTTAAGTTGGCATGGCGTCTACCACCTCTGAACCTGTCCCTGCAGAGCTGATAGAACCTCTGCCCCAGTGTGGCTCCTGTCCCCCAAGCACACCAGCTCAAGCACCGCATGGCATCTTTTAGCCTGCGTGCTTGCGTAGCCCCTTGAACATCTATGGAGCACCGCTGGTTC
The DNA here is from genome assembly GCF_042186555.1 of Aquarana catesbeiana. Classification (NCBI taxonomy): domain Eukaryota; kingdom Metazoa; phylum Chordata; class Amphibia; order Anura; family Ranidae; genus Aquarana; species Aquarana catesbeiana. The sequence continues at coordinate 147,594,859 of NC_133335.1, read as the reverse complement.
CGAGGACAAATCATAGGAAGAGGCCATGGAGGAAGAAGAAGAGGAGGGGGTGGAGGAGAGAGGTGTGTCACAATCATTAGTAGTGGCATTTTGGAGGCGTGGTGGTGGAACAACCTCCAACACTACTGCACCTTGTCCTGCATCCTTCCCAGCTGCCAGCAGAGTCACCCAATGCGCGGTGAAACTTAGGTAACGTCCCTGTCCATAAAATACAAAATAAGTGCAGCGCTAAAACTAAATGAATTAATAAAACATGCTAGAAAAAATCATACAAAAGTGATTGATCCACCAAGCAGTATATTAAAAAACACAACAGGTCTCCTATAAAGGATAGAGACAAATGTCTCAACATATGTCATATGTGAAAAAATTATTATAAAGCATAAAAAAGTGATAAAGTAAGTCCCAGAATTGTTGCAGAAAAAAAGTCCATAAGTGAAGTAAGTGGATGGTCAAAATGAATATATTCTGGAGAAGTGTGACACAGGTGAATCCAACATCCAAAGTGACTTGCACCCAAGTGAGGTATGAGGCTCCTTACCAGCTCAGGATGACCACCATGACAGTGGTCCCACCAGGCATTTGGGAAATTAACAGGTCACCCACAAACCTATGCCGACCTTTCCAGTATGTAGAACTCAAAAGACAAAAATCAAGAAAAAGCTCCCATAGCGTAAAATTGCAAAACAGTAAAATTTTAATAAGCCAAAAGATTGCACTTACAAGAAACTTCCATCAAAAACAGCGTATGACCGAGCAACACGATCGCGGCGTCTCCACGAGCTTCCGCCCAGCAAATCAGCAGCAACTCCTCTTTGCTAAAGAGGGACCTCACTATGTCCACCTAGATGGAGATCCTGACTTTTTTAGTGCTGGCAGCTTTTACACTTCACATATCATTTTACACTGTTCTAGTGCAGCGTTAACCCTCTCCTTGGGTTTTTTTTTGATCTTTAACGTCCCTGTCCATGCCTGCTGGACCATGAGTCAGCGGTAATATGCACCTTACCGCTGACCGCCCTGTCCAGCGAGGCCAGGACATTGCCTTCCACATGTCGGTAGAGAGCCGGAATCGCCTTCCATGAGAAAAAGTGGCGTTTGGGTACCTGCCACTGAGGAACCGCACATTCCACAAACTCACGGAAGGGGGCAGAGTCTACCAACTGAAAAGGCAGCAATTGAAGTGCTAGCAATTTTGCCAAGCTAGCATTCAACCGCTGGGCATGTGGATGGCTGGGAGTGAACTTCTTTCGGCGGTGCAGCAGCTGGGGCAGGGAAATTTGCCTGGTACAATCTGACGTTGGTGTACCGAAAGCAGATTGCCCACAAGTACTTGGCTGTGACACACCTAATTCTACACCTTCATTCCTCTCAGTGCAGGTCTCAGAGAGGACTGAAAGTATAGTGGGGTTGGAGATCTCAGCTGATGAGGAGCAAGGAGAGGTCCTCTTTGTTCTTTGGTGTGGGTCTTTTAGATACGCTTGCCAACGAACTGCATGGCAGGTCAACATATGTGTGGTCAAGCATGTGGCGCCCAAGCGGGAGATGTTTTGGCCACGCGAGATACGCTTGAGACATATGTTGCAAATAGCAGCGGTGCGATCTGATGCACTCGTCTCAAAAAAGGCCCACACCAAAGAACTTTTTGAATAACGCGCAGAGACTGCAGTGCCCTGCACATGCGAAGCTTTGGGGTGTGATGCAGTCAGTGTGCTGCCCATAGGCTGGCCCCTGGAGGGCATCCTGCCTCGTTGGTGATGTGCCTCCTCCTCCTCTCTCCTATCAGGCACCCACGTTGAGTCAGTGACCTCATCATCCCCTCCCTCCTCATCACTGGAGCAAACCTGGCAGTATGCTGCAGCAGGGGGAGCATGACTGCCAGATTGCTGTCCTTCTTGGGCACCTCCTCTGTCTGTGCTCACGTTACTGCCTTCATCTAGCTCAGTATCATCATCAGAGCCTTATAAACGCTGCGCATCCTCCTGGAGCATGTACCCAACACTGTGGTCAAACAGTTCGAATGATTCCTCAGGAGGACATGGTGGGGCTAGGGAAGGAGTCACTGATGACATTGAGCCGAGGGAAGAGGCCGCTGCTTTGCCAGACAAAGTACCCTGAGCATGGGTGAGAGAGGATGAGGAGGGTGAGGACGGCTTGGTCATCCACTCGACCAAGTCTTCCGCATGTTGCGGCTCAACACGGCCAGCTGCCGAAAAAAAGGCCAAGCGTGTCCCACGGCCACGCGCTGATGAGGATGCACCGTCTCCACGACCAGCACTGTTGCTTCTAGACACAGAGCCTGCTTGCCCTCTTTTATTGCTTGCGACTGTCTGCCTCTCCTTGTTGGCCTTCCAGACATACTAATGGCCTGTAGCTGCACTAATCTGGGATATACAGTTTATATATATATATATATATATATATATATATGTACTGATACTGCAGCTAGCAAAATCAACTGCCTGCCTGTGGTATGAGAACACCACCAACCTTCTACAGGTAGCTTTAGCTGAACACTGTGCAGAGCTCGCCAAAAAATAACTTGTACCTTATTTAGCTGCCTGCGGTAGTGATAGGATCAGGAAAAAACCACCAACCTTCTACAGGAAGCTTTAGCTGAACACTGTGCAGAGCTGACACTACACTAACTTGTAGTTTTAGCTGAACACTGTGAAGAGGATGCACTACACTAACTTGTAGCTTTAGCTAAACACTGTGCAGAGGTCACACTAAACTAACTTGTAGCTTTAGCTGAACACTGTGAGGAGGACGCACTACACTAACTTGTAGTTTTAGCTGAACACTGTGCAGAGGTCACACTAAACTAACTTGTAGCTTTAACTGAACACTGTGAGGAGGACGCACTACACTAACTGTAAACAGTCTAGCTGCCTGACTGTGGTACTAATAGGATCAAAAGAACACCAGCAATTTTCTTCAGGTAGCTGTAAATACTGTAAGAAGACAAGCCTGCCTGTCAGTAGGAAGATAACAGGAACAGCTCTAGCTAAACTGAATACAGTGTATATATATACATATATATGCAACACCTGGGATGCATATATATTAGACATTTGCAGGATGAAAAAATTTGTTTAGTTTAGTTTCGTTTCGATTCGTTATTTAACTTAATTCGTTTAGTTAAATTCGTTGCATTCATTACATTCGTTTTCGGAATTCGTTTCGTTTCGTATTTGAATTCGAAAAAATTCAACCGCATTCGAAAAAATTCGACCGCATTTGAAAAAATTCGACCGTATTTGAAAAAAACTATCAAATTTCGAAAAAATTCTAACACATTCGAAAAAAACTGTCAAATTCGAAAAAATTCTACCACATTCGAAAAAAACTATCAAATTCGAAAAAATTCTACCACATTCGAAAAAACTATCAAATTCGAAAAAATTCTACCACATTCGAAAAAAACTGTCAAATTCGAAAAAATTCTACCACATTCGAAAAAAACTATCAAATTCGAAAAAATTCTACCACATTCAAAAAAAACTGTCAAATTCGAAAAAATTCTACCACATTCGAAAAAAACTATCAAATAAAAAAAAATGTTACTACATTTGAAAAAAATATTAAATTCGAAAAAATTCTACCACATTCGAAAAAAACTGTCAAATTCGAAAAATTTCTACCACATTCGAAAAAAACTATAAAATTCGAAAAAAACAATAACTGAATTTGAAAAAGTAAACTATATATAACCATTTTGCGAAATTTGAAATTCGTATAGAATGAAATCGAATTCCAATAGAAAAGATTAGGATAGAATAGAAAGTATAAAAGAATAGCATAGAAAAACAATAGATCAGAATAGAAAAAAATATAATATATTGTATTCTAAGCTTTTCTATTTGAATTCGAATTCATTCTGTACCAAATTCCAATTTTGGAAGATGGTTAAATATATATATTATATTTTTTTTCTATTCTGTTCCATTGTTTTTCTATGCTATTCTTTTCTATTCTATTCTAAACTTTTCTATTCGAATTTGAATTAATTCTATGCGAAATTCGAATTTCGGAAGATGGCTTCTAAAATTAGAATTTCGTATAGAATGAATTCGAATTTGAATAGAAAAGATTAGAATAGAAATAGAATAGACTAGAAAAACAATAGAACAGAAGAGAATAAAATATAATATATATATTTTTTCTATTCTGTTTCATTGTTTTTCTATGCTATTCTTTTTTATTCTATTCTAAACTTTTCTATTCGAATTTGAATTCATTCTATACGAAATTCGAATTTCGGAAGATGGCTTCTGAAATTCGAATTTCGTATAGAATGAATTTGAATTTGAATAGAAAAGAATAGACTAGAAAAACAATAGAACAGAACAGAATAAAATATAATATATATATTATATCTTATTCTATTCTGTTCTATTGTTTTTCTAGTCTATTCTTTCTACTCTATTTTAATCTTTTCTATTCAAATTAATTTTATACGAAATTCGAATTTTGGAAGATGGTTTTATATATATATATATATATATATATATATATATATATATATATATATATATATATATATATATATATATATTTTTTTTTTTTTTTCTATTCTGTTCTATTGTTTTTCTATTATTTTCTATTATATTCTGATCTTTTCTATTTGAATTCAAATTCATTCTATACAAAATTCGATTTTCGGAAAATAGTTATATAGAAATAGAATGAAATCAAATTCTAATAGAAAAGAATAGAATAGAAAAACAATAGAACAGAATAGAAAGAAATATTATATATATATATATATATATATATATATATATATATATATATAAAAATAAATAAAATCATCTTCCGAAATTGGAATTTGGTACAGAATGAATTCGAATAGAAAAGATTAGAATAGAATATTTTATATTTTTTTCTATTCTGTTCTATTGTTTTTCTATGCTATTCTTTTATATTATTTTCTGTTCTATTCTAATCTTTTCTATTTGAATTCATTCTGTACCAAATTCCAATTTCGGAAGATGTGTGTGTATATATATATATATATATATATATATATATATATATATATATATATATATTTTTTTTTTTTTTCTATTCTGTTCTATTGTTTTTCTGTTCTAGTCTTTTCTATTAGAATTCGATTTCATTCTATTTCATTCTGTTTCTGTATAACCATTTTCGGAAATTCAAATTTCGTATAGAATGATTTCGCATTCAAATAGAAAAGATTAGAATAAAATAGAAAAGAATAGAAAAGAATACAAAAACAATAGACCAGCATAGAAAAAAAATATATATAAATATATATACCGTATTTATCGGCATATAACACGCACTTTTTTCCCCTTAAAATCAGGGGAAAATCATGGGTGCGTGTTATACGCCGATCCCTTGAGATCCTGAGCTGACAGATCTTCAAAATCACCGACCGCGATTTGAAAATGGTGCCGAAATACACAGAGCCGTTCCTCGGCTCTTCTCGGCCACTTTCGGCTTCACTCGAGCGCCGCCCGAACCTAGCCGAGTGTACTCGGCTAGGTTCAGATAGCTCCGCTCACAGTCATGCCCATCCCGAGTGAAGCCGAAAGTGAATGAGAGCCACCGAGAAGAGCCGAGGACCGGCTCTGTGTATTTTGGCGCCGGCGGCACCATTTTCAAATCGCGGTCGGCGATTTTGAAGCTCAGGATCGCAGGGGATCACAGGATTTTCAAACTGCGAGCTGCAAGGCTGCACTGGGGCAAGGCTGCACTGGGGCAAGGCTGCACTGGGATAAGGCTGCAATGGACACTGGGAAGGCTGCACTGACAAGGCTGCACTGACAAGGCTGCACTGACATGGCTGCACTGGGGCAAGGCTGCACTGAGAAGACTGCAATGATGGGCATTTAAATGTAAGATTTTTTCCCTTAAACTTCCCTCCTAAAAGTTTTTTTTTTCCTTAAAATTCCCTCCTAAACTTGGGGTGCGTGTTATACGCCGGTGCGTGTTATACGCCGATAAATACGGTAATTTTTTTGTATTATTCTCTTCTATTGTTTTTTATGCTTTTCTTTTCTATTATTTTATATTCTATAATAGTCTTTTCAATTCAAATTCATTCTATACGAAATTCGAATTTCGGAACATGGCTTCTGAAGTTTGAATTTCTTATAGAATGAATTCGAATTTGAATAGAAAAGATTAGAACAGAAAATAATAGAAAAGAATAGACTAGAAAAACAATAGAACAGAATAGAAGAAAATATAATATATATAATTTTTTGTATTCTGTTCTATTGTTTTTCTAGTCTTTTCTCTTCTACTCTATTCTTTTTTTTTAACTTTAATACTTTTTATTGAAAATTTTAAAAGAACAAAGAACAAACAGTGATACAAAATTGGTAGGCAGAGTATGCAACCTACTCCGAGGTACAATACACATATACAATACACACATAATAAGTGAGCGAGGCTCTGCCAGTTTTCACTGCGTTTCACATTATCTAACTCTTATACTCGTGATGTCGTGCAAGACCCATTTTCACTCTTTTCCAGACCCCAGCCCCACCCTCCCGTTCCCCCCCCTACTTCCCCCCCACTCCAAACGTTCCCCCCTCCCGCCCTCCCCCCCAGCGTTTAACGTTCGCTCACATGTTGTTGACTCTAAGGGTTGCTCTGTTTAAGTTTAAACTATACCATAGCCGATTTTATTTATTCTTTATCTGGTTGTCCGGGTCTGGGCGCCTTAAAGCCTCGTTCCCTGTAGGTTCACGGTAAGTACTAGAAGAGATGTTGGGTGCTCATCTCTTGTATCCAGGGTCTCCATATTTTAGTGAACTTATTGTAGCTGCCTTTTCTAGTGTATATGGTCTTTTCTGTCCATACCAAAAAGTTCATGGACCTAAGCCAGTCCTCTGGGGTTGGGGGTGTTGCGGATAGCCAAGATTGCGCTATAAGCTTTCTTGCTTGATATAAGCACTTTACTATAGCGGAAATTGTGTTGGGGTTCCCCGTTTCTCACACGCCCTGGCTTCTAGTTCCACTTTAACTTTGAACCTAGAATTTATAGTTCTAACAATCTCGGGCCAGTATCTCGCTAATTTTGGACATCTCCACACCATGTGAATAAGATCTCCTATCCCTGAACATCTAGGGCACTTGTCATCTGGTCTACGGCCAAACCTATACAACCTCTTAGGGGTGTAATACACCCTATGAAGCAAGAAGAGGTGCGAGGCCCTCTGCGACAGAGAGACGGAAACCTTCAGACCATGTTCCAAAATTCTTTTCCACTGGCGGTCCGTCAACTCCCCCACGTCCGCCTCCCACCTCTTCCTGATCCCTGAAGCTGTTTGCGTGGGTATCATTTTATCCACTAGCTGTGCATACACGGCTGCGATCAAACCTTTAGAGGTTTTGACTTTGACTATTTTATTGAGGAGTGGTGCCCTACACATCTCCAAGAGGCAGGTCCTGAATTGTACACCCATCGCATGCCTAATCTGTAGGTAACTGTAAAATGTGCTATGCGGGACTTCGTACTCTGTTCTCAAATCTGAGAAGGATTTCACATTGTTATTCCTAACCAAATGGGCTACTCTGGTTATACCATGACGTTCCCATATAGCATTCTTCTCAACAGTTAAGAGCTCCCGCAGGGATTTATTATGCCATATGGGTGAGAACTTGGTGATGCCCTTATACCCCATGATCTTCTTCACTGCCTGCCAGGTTTTAGTTACTAGCTTGTGTGTTGGCAATGTTCGCTGAAGTGTGCCTGCTTCCAGTGCTTCCACAAAGGATTTGTGCGGATTACCCTCTAGCATGATTTTGTTGCTAGCGTGCATTTCTCCCGGAGTATCACACCCCCAATATGCTGTAATTGGGCGGCCAGGTAATAGCTATAAGGGTGGGGGACTGCCATTCCCCCCTTACTAGTAGGGCCCTGCAGTGTTTGCAGGCTGATCCTAGCCTGTCCTTTTTTCCAAATTAATTCCCGGAACAGAGAATTTATTTTTGAGAACCACTTTCTCCCGATCCATATCGGGGAGTTATGGAGGGTGTACAGTAATTGCGGCAACCATATCATTCTGATCAGGTTCATTCGTCCCGCCATCGACAGGGGGAGTCTGCACCAGATGTCGTATTTTTTTTTAAGTTTTTCAAATAAAGGAACCAGGTTGTCTCGAACATATTGATTAGGATCGTTGGACATTACCACTCCCAGGTATTTTATTTTATCTACAACTTTTAACCCGGGCGTGCCCTCCGGGAGGGGGCTGACAACTGGATCAATCTTAAGGAGCATTGATTTCTCCCAGTTGGCTACAAGGCCCGAGATCCTCCCAAACCCTTCTACCAACTGCATCGTTCTTGCTAAAGATGGTCCTGTGTCCCCCAAGAAAACCAGAACGTCATCGGCGTAAAGTGCAATCTTTTCCTCCCCGTTTTTCCCATTGAAGCCCTGTATTCCGGATGTACTTCTCACAGCCTCTGCCAGTGTCTCCATTGCCAGGGCAAAGAGCAGGGGTGACAACGGGCACCCCTGCCTTGTGCCCCTCTCGAGCGGTAGACTTCCTGAGTATTCATTATTAATCTTGAGTCTGGCGGTTGGGCGGTTGTATAGGATTTTCACCAAGTTAATAAAAAAGGGGCCAAAACCGAATCTCTCCATTATTTCCCAAAGGTACTCCCATTCCAGGCTGTCAAATGCCTTGGCAATATCCAAGGACATGACAGCTCTGGAATCCCCGCTTTCCACTGGGGTCTGGAGGTTCAAGTATGCCCGTCTAATGTTTACACTAGTAGCTCTGTGCGGGATAAACCCTGTCTGGTCTGCATGTATCAGTTTTGCAATACATTTGCTTAATCTAGTTGCTAATACCTTTGCCAGGATCTTAATATCCGAGCAGAGCAGTGAGATCGGTCTGTATGACGATGCTTCCAGTTGGTCCTTCCCTTCTTTTTGTATAAGTACAATATTAGATTCTGTCATCGAATCAGGTAATCTACCCTCTGCTACCGCCCCCTCCAATGTCCTCAAAAGGACGGGGAGCAAAGCCTCCCCGTAGTACTTATAGATCTCAAGGGGCAACCCATCAGGGCCTGGGGATTTGTGGTTAGGCATACCTGCCACTGCATTTTTCAACTCCTCTAAAGTTATTGGGGATTCTAAGTTGGTCCTGTCAGTTGCGGATAGGGTCGGCAGTTCAACCCCCTCAAGGAATTTATCCACCTCCCCCCTCTCCACGTCCCTTTTTGATTTATAAAGAGTGCTATAGAAATCAAAGAATATCTCCTTAATCTTCACAGGGTCAGATGTTATTTCCCCATTTGGGGACCTAATCGTAGAGATCATTGAAGAAGGAGAATTAGTACTAACCAATAACGCCAGCATTCGGCCCACTCTTTCCCCTTCCTCAAAACATCTCTGTCTCTGGAAGAGTCTTCTGTTTTCAGCATTTTTAGTCATTACCTCTTTATACTCTTGTTGCTTCCTAGTCCATAACTCCCGCTTTCCTGGGCTAGGATCCAGCACATATTGTCTTTCTAGCTCCGTGACCTCATTTCTAATTTGCTCTCCCTGCGCTTTTGATCTCTTCTTTACTCTTGTTATATGTTGGATTAGAAGTCCCCTTAGAAAGGCCTTTAAAGAATCCCAAACCACCCCTGTTGATGCAGTTCCTGAATTGTAGGCCATGAACTCTTTTAGGCCAAGGGTTATTTCTTCCGCTCCCCCTATTACCTCTAGCCATACTGGATTTACTGTCCATGGTCTCTGTATTTGTTTATCGTGTATGTTCACTACTAACTTCAGGGGTGAATGATCTGATATCCCCCTTGGGCGGTATTCTACCCTATTCACTAGCGCGTGAGCTTCTTTATTACCTATTGCTAAGTCTATACGTGATAGTGTGCAATGCGTACTTGAATAGCAAGAAAATTGCCTGTTACTTGGGTTACGGATTCTCCAGAGATCGCACCATCCGATCTCCTCCAAGAACTGAGCCAACCTTCCCTCCCTCAACCTTTCCGTCCACATTACAGAAGGAAGCCTGTCCTGACGACTATCAAGAACCGCATTGAAGTCCCCCACCACTATCATCGGGGTGCCCGCCCTGTTCTCCATATATTCTAGCAAACAATGCAGAATCTCCAACTTAAATGGGGGGGGGGGTATATATAAGTTAGCTATTACAAATGCTCTACCTTCTATCAGGCAGTGTAAAAAAATGTAACAACCCAATGTGTCGATTTTGACATCCCTGCAGGAGAACGCCATCCCTTTTTTTACCAATATACTCACTCCCCTTGAATAGGAGGAGTAGACTGAGTGGAATTGCGTTTGGAATCTTTTATCCTTCATTAATACTTTGGACTCATTAGTCAGATGTGTCTCCTGCAAGCATATCAGCCCGGCATCGTGTGACTCCAGCTCTAGAAAAACCGCGGCTTTTTTGGCGGGATTACCCATACCCCTGATGTTCCAGGAGCTTATTACAGCTGTTCTAGGCATCAGGAAAAGAGGCAATATATATATAAAAAAGAAAACCAAAGATACGTTAGGCTAATTAAAAATTCAAGAAAGGAATAAATCGGATCTGGAAGAAGGGGTGGTCTCGCAAAATCTACCTTAAGTGATACAGTATACAAACCACCCCTTTGCCCAACCCACCCAAACAAACGTGTCAAATTTCTTGTTATGCAATTTATCAAGTGATTCATCTCTACCGTGACTTCAAGCTTACCCAGCTGTGTCATTACTATAAAGAGAGGTGAGAGGGGTGGGGGAGGGGAACATCTGTTTCCCCTCCCCCAAACCTCCCCACCCCCGTGAATTCCTCTTCTTTTCTTATACATGTGAAAGTGACTCAAAATCTTATGTATCTTTCTTCCCCTTTCCCACCCCTGCTTCAACCTAGCATAACAATTGAATCTCACGTGCAAAACAACTGACCCTGCCCCCAGTATACCCCCCTCCCTCTCCCCGTGCCTACTTCGGCTAGCCCTAGGGACGTTTTTTGTGGCCTTTGTGTACCCATCATCCCATTCTAACCCATACCTCCACACCCACTCTGGCAATAACCATACCCCCCTAGTTTCCTCTATTCGCCCTTTTCTCCCTTCCCCCACCCCCCTTAAGCCCAATCTCCCAAGGAGGGGTGCCACCAAAACAACAACAACAAACAAAGAATCAACCCACAACCTCAACCGTGTGCCATCTTCCATTGAGAGCGTACCCCTTAAAGCCCCTCTCCCTCCAGCCCCTGCTGAAAAGAAAAAAAAAAACCCAAGAAACCAAAACAGCCCCTCTTAACATTCCCTTATTCAAACTTTTATAAGTTCCTTTTGTTTTCCTCAAGCCAGGTTGTAGCCCTGTCGACTGAATAGAAAAAAAGAACTGTCCCTGAAACCTCTATACGCAGTCGTGCTGGATATAGTAGTGCGTATGGAATGTTATATGTCCGTAGAGCACGCTTAATGTCCACAAATCCAGCCCTTCTTTTTTGTAGATCTGGGGAGTAGTCTGGATATAGTGAGATCCTGGCGCCTTTATAAAAAACATCCCCCTTCTCTCTAGATTTTTGCATCAGTGCTACCTTGTCTTTATAAAAAAACAATTTAATAATCATAGGTCTGGGGCGACCCCCCAACGCTGTAGGCCTAGTGGGAATGCGGTGTGCTCTCTCGATAGCAAAGAGATGTGAGAATGTTTCAGTCCCAAAGGTCTCCTTAAGCCAGTTTTCAATGAACGTCTCAGGGCAAGGGCCCTCACTTCTCTCTGGAAGGCCCATCACCCTCACGTTACATCTGCGTGACCTGTTCTCCATTTCATCCACCTTGTGCCTATGTGCATCAAAATGCGCTTGCATACTCTTAAACTCCTTTTTTATTGGGTGTAGTATGTCTTCTACTTGGCTCAGTCTCTCCTCTATAACAGAGGTCCTCTCTACCACCCTCTGAATTTCTTGACGCATAGTGTGTAGTTCTTCCTTAAGGCCCCTTAGTTGATTACACAGGTCATTCAAGGATCCTCTACAGGAGTTCACTGCGGCTAGTACCTCTTTTAATGTAGGCTCTGGTTCGCTGGTTATACTTGAGTTAGAGGGAATTTCACTCATAGCTACAGCGCCCTTTGCCAGGGGATCTCTCTCAGGGCTATGCTTGTTTGTTATTTTAGTACTAGCTGGCAAGGTGATTGATGGTGCTGACGCTTTACCTACGCTCCTTCTATCCCCAGAGGGTCCTGCCTGTGTCTTCTCATGAGGCAGCTGATTGCCTTTAGATGGAGAGTGCAGGGGGGGTATGCGCATATTTTTCTAGTTTTGCTGCCACTGCGGTTGCTAATGTTACTTGACTCCTCTTTTCCTTTGCCAAGCGGGTAGAGTGTGTTGCTGGGTTTTCTTGGGGCTGCTGCTGGGGCTGCTGCTGGGGCTCCTCACCTTTCTTCCTAGTCATAACGATAGTGCTGTGTAGTGCCTAGGCAAATAATTCCTCCGCAGAGATAAAGCAGTTCCACTTGTTACTAGTTTTACCCCCTTTTGCTCCACACTGCCAGGTACTGTAACTACTATTCTTGCCTTTCTTCCTTAGCCTTGAGTGATTACTACAATCAATAGAGTGTATCTGAAAAAAGTCCTGCTTCCCAAAGCTGAGACCAGGCGTTCACATACCTGTCTCGAGGCACACGAGGCTGGCGTGTCCCCCCTCTTCTTTGACGGCGTCTGCTGTACGCTTTGATTCCCGAGTCGGCTCGCCGCCGAGTCACACAGTTTTCCTCCGGCTCCCGCGAGACTCCCACGAGATCCCCGGACGTTGCTAGGCTACTGGACAAGGCAGAGACAGAGAGCGCAGGCGCAGTCAATACAGGATTGAACGCTTAGGAGATCTGGCGGAAAATCGGCTCCTTTACCCCGCTACTGATTTTCAGCTACGACCGCTTTCACCCAGCGCCACTTCTTCCATCCCATCCAACGCTGTAGGGGTTGATGAGGCAAGTTTGGCTGGGCAGAGGTACTTTTGTTCAGGGCTGAGCTGCTGGTTTAGGCTGCTGGTTTAGGCTAGGCTGCTAGAGCTAACAGCATGAGGGCTGGAGCACGGAGTTGGAGCACTCTTCTACTCTATTCTAATCTTTTCTATTCAAATTCGAATTCATTTTATAAGAAATTCAAATTTCGGAAGATGGTTTTATATATATATATATATATATATATATATATATATATATATATATATATATATATATATATATATTACATATACACACACACACATATATATATATATATATTATACATATACACATATATATATATATATATAGATATATATATATATATACACATACACATACATATATATATATATATATATAACCATCTTCCGAAATTTGAATTTCTTATAATATGAATTCGAATTTGAATAGAAAAGATTCGAATAGAGTAGAAGAGAAAAGACTAGAAAAACAATAGAACAGAATAGAATAAATTATATATATTATATTTTATTCTGTTCTGTTCTATTGTTTGTCTAGTCTATTATTTTCTATTCTAATCTTTTCTATTCAAATTCAAATTCATTCTATACGAAATTCCACTTTCAGAAGCCATCTTCCGAAATTCGAATTTCGTATAGAATGAATTCAAATTCGAATAGAAAAGTTTAAAATAGAATAGAAAAGAATAGCATAGAAAAACAATGAAACAGAATAGAAAATTATATATATATAACATCTTCCAAAATTTGAATTTCATATAGACCGAAATCAAATTTGAATGTAAAAGATTAGAATAGAATAGAAAATAATAGAAAAGAATAGACTAGAAAAACAATAGAACAGAATAGAAGAAAATGTAATATATATATTATATTTTCTTCTATTCTGTTCTATTGTTTTTATAGTCTATACTTTTCTATTATTTTCTGTTCTAATCTTTTCTATTCAAATTCGAATTCATTCTATACGAAATTCAAACTTCAGAAGCCATGTTCCGAAATTCGAATTTCGTATAGAATGAATTTGAATTTGAATTGAAAATACTATTATAGAATATAAAATAATAGAAAAGAAAAGCATAAAAAAACAATAGAAGAGAATAATAAAAAAAAAAAATTATATATATATATATATATATATATATATATATATATATATATATATATACATATTCTATTGCTTTATTATTTTATATTCTACCTTATTGTTTTTTTTAGAGAAACGTTTTCTATTTTTTTTTAATTTGATTATGTTTTCGAATTCGATTCGAATATGTTTTCGAATTCGATTCGAATATGTTTTCGAATTCGATTCGAATATGTTTTCGAATTCGTTCGTTTTTTTTCGGATTCGTTTAAATTCTTTACTTTTGTCATTCGGAAAATCGGATGCATCCGAATTTCCGAATAATGAAAAATTCGTCCGAATTTCGATTCGAAACTAAACGAAATGCACATGCCTAATATATATACACAATACACTGTAAGTGCAGCTAACTCACTGACTGTCCTGCCTAATCTAGCTAACTCAAATGAAATGACACTGTCTCTCTCTCTCTCTCTCTCTCTCTAAGCACGTGCAGGCGGCCTTATATAGTGTGGGGCGTGTTCTAAACCCCCTGAGCCATAATTGGCCAAAGCCACCCTTCGAACTTCATGTTCGAATCGAACATGGGTTCGATTCGAACACGAAGCTCATCCCTATTGATAGAACTGACATTTCTCCGTTGAAAGTTTCAGGCCCTCATCATGCAATCTCTTCAGAACCTTTTCCAGTCGCTCTTCATGCTCTTCAAGAGTTCGCCAAAGACTATGATATCGTCTAAGTATACTAAGACCTCAGTCAAGTTCATGTCGCCTACTGTCTTCTACATAAGCCGCTGAAAAGTTGCTGGGGCCCCAGACAGACCTTGTGGCATCCGGTTAAATTCATAGAATCCCACCGGGGTAATGAAAGCAGTCTTCTCCTTATCCTCAGGACTTATGGGGATCTGATAATAACCACTCTTCAAATCTAATACACTGAACCACTTCGCCCCTGACAAGCCCTGTAGGGCATCTTCTATACAAGGGGTAGTGTATTGATCTGGAATAGTCCGTTGGTTGAGGGTCCTATAGTCGATACACAGTCCTAGTGACCCATTTTTCTTCCTCACTACCACTATCGGGGAGGCGTATGGACTCCTGGACTCTCTGATAATCCCAGTCCTTTTCAGCTCAGCCAGCTGTTCTCGAAGGTCCTCAGGATCTCCCAGTGGGATCCTCCTGACCCTTTCTCTGAAAGGTTTGTCTTCCTCCAGCCAGATCTTGTGCTCTGCACTCTTGGCATACCCCACATCAAACTCACTCTTCGAGAAAACCTCTTTCCATTTTATGAGCTGAGCTTTGGCCCTCTCCATCCAAACAGGCGTAAGGGAGGTGTTTTTCAGGAAAAAGTTCTCTATAGGAATCTCCACTTCGGGTCCTCTTTTGACATCACTTGGCAAGACCAGGGTTGCTTGATTCACCTGCCCCAGCAGCATTCTTGCTGGTATCTTCACCGGCAGGGCTGTCATGTTCCGAAAACTGACGGAAACTCTCCCTCTGCTTCTCTTAAGTGCCACAGTCAGGCAGCTAGACTGTTTACAGTTAGTGTAGTGCATCCTCCTCACAGTGTTCAGTTAAAGCTACAAGTTAGTTTAGTGTGACCTCTGCACAGTGTTCATCTAAAACTACAAGTTAGTGTAGTGCGACCTCTGCACAGTGTTCAGCTAAAGCTACAAGTTAATGCAGTGCGTCCTCTGAACAGTGTTCAGCTAAAGCTACAAGTTAGTGTAGTGCATCCTCCTCACAGTGTTCAGCTAAAGCTACAAGTTAGTTTAGTGTGACCTCAGCACAGTGTTAAGCTAAAGCTACAAATTAGGGTAGTGCGTCCTCCTCACAGTGTTCAGCTAAAGCTACAAGTTAGTGTAGTGCGAGCTCTGCACAGTGTTCATCTAAAACTACAAGTTAGTGTAGTGCGACCTCTGCACAGTGTTCAGCTAAAACTACAAGTTAGTGTAGTGCGTCCTCCTCACAGTGTTCAGCTAAAGCTACAAGTTAGTTTAGTGTGACCTCAGCACAGTGTTAAGCTAAAGCTACAAGTTAGGGTAGTGCGTCCTCCTCACAGTGTTCAGCTAAAGCTACAAGTTAGTGTAGTGCGTCCTCCTCACAGTGTTCATCTAAAACTACAAGTTAGTGTAGTGCGACCTCTGCACAGTGTTCAGCTAAAGCTACAAGTTAGTGTAATGCGTCCTCTGAACAGTGTTCAGCTAAAGCTACAAGTTAGTGTAGTGCATCCTCCTCACAGTGTTCAGCTAAAACTACAAGTTAGTATAGTGCCAGCTCTGCACAGTGTTCAGCTAAAGCTACCTGTAGAAGGTTGGTGGGGTTTTCCTGATCCTATCACTACCGCAGGCAGCTAAATAAGCTACAAGTTAGTTTTTTGCGAGCTCTGCACAGTGTTCACCTAAAGCTACCTGTAGAAGGTTGGTGGTGTTTTCCTGATCCTATCACTACCACAGGCAGCTAAATAATCTACAAGTTCGTTTTTTGCGAGCTCTGCACAGTGTTCACCTAAAGCTACCTGTAGAAGGTTGGTGGTGTTTTCCTGATAATATCACTACCACAGGCAACTAAATAGGCTACAAGTTAGTGTAGTGCGTCCTCCTCACAGTGTTCAGCTAAAACTACAAGTTAGTGTAGTGCACAGTGTTCAGCTAAAGATACAAGTTAGGGTAGTGCGTCCTCCTCACAATGTTCTGCTAAAGATACAAGTTAGTGTAGTGCATCCTCCTCACAGTGTTCAGCTAAAACTACAAGTTGGTGTAGTGCGACCTCTGCACAGTGTTCAGCTAAATCTACAAGTTAGTGCAGTGCTTCCTCTGAACAGTGTTCAGCTAAAACTACAAGTTAGTGTAGTGCGACCTCTGCACAGTGTTCAGCTAAAGATACAAGTTAGTGTAGTGCGTCCTCCTCACAGTGTTCAGCTAAAACTACAAGTTAGTGTAGTGCGACCTCTGCACAGTGTTCAGCTAAAGCTACAAGTTAGTGTAGTGCGTCCTCCTCACAGTGTTCAGCTAAAACTACAAGTTAGTGTAGTGCGACCTCTGCACAGTGTTCAGCTAAAGATACAAGTTAGTGTAGTGCATCCTCTGAACAGTGTTCAGCTAAAACTACAAGTTAGTGTAGTGCGACCTCTGCACAGTGTTCAGCTAAAGCTACAAGTTAGTGTAGTGCGTCCTCTGAACAGTGTTCAGCTAAAACTACAAGTTAGTGTAGTGCGACCTCTGCACAGTGTTCAGCTAAAGCTACAAGTTAGTGTAGTGCGTCCTCTGAACAGTGTTCAGCTAAAGCTACAAGTTAGTGTAGTGCATCCTCCTCACAGTGTTCAGCTAAAACTACAAGTTAGTGTAGTGCCAGCTCTGCACAGTGTTCAGCTAAAGCTACCTGTAGAAGGTTGGTGGGGTTTTCCTGATCCTATCACTACCGCAGGCAGCTAAATAAGCTACAAGTTAGTTTTTTGCGAGCTCTGCACAGTGTTCACCTAAAGCTACCTGTAGAAGGTTGGTGGTGTTTTCCTGATCCTATCACTACCACAGGCAGCTAAATAAGCTACAAGTTAGTTTTTTGCGAGCTCTGCACAGTGTTCACCTAAAGCTACCTGTAGAAGGTTGGTGGTGATTTCCTGATAATATCACTACCACAGGCAACTAAATAAGCTACAAGTTAGTGTAGTGCGTCCTCCTCACAGTGTTCAGCTAAAACTACAAGTTAGTGTAGTGCACAGTGTTCAGCTAAAGCTACAAGTTAGGGAAGTGCGTCCTCCTCACAATGTTCAGCTAAAGATACAAGTTAGTGTAGTGCATCCTCCTCACAGTGTTCAGCTAAAACTACAAGTTAGTGTAGTGCGACCTCTGCACAGTGTTCAGCTAAAGCTACAAGTTAGTGCAGTGCCTCCTCTGAACAGTGTTCAGCTAAAACTACAAGTTAGTGTAGTGCGACCTCTGCACAGTGTTCAACTAAAGATACAAGTTAGTGTAGTGCGTCCTCCTCACAGTGTTCAGCTAAAACTACAAGTTAGTGTAGTGCGACCTCTGCACAGTGTTCAGCTAAAGCTACAAGTTAGTGTAGTGCGTCCTCCTCACAGTGTTCAGCTAAAACTACAAGTTAGTGTAGTGTGACCTCTGCACAGTGTTCAGCTAAAGATACAAGTTAGTGTAGTGCGTCCTCTGAACAGTGTTCAGCTAAAACTACAAGTTAGTGTAGTGCGACCTCTGCACAGTGTTCAGCTAAAGCTACAAGTTAGTGTAGTGCGTCCTCTGAACAGTGTTCAGCTAAAACTACAAGTTAGTGTAGTGCGACCTCTGCACAGTGTTCAGCTAAAGCTACAAGTTAGTGTAGTGCGTCCTCTGAACAGTGTTCAGCTAAAGCTACAAGTTAGTGTAGTGCGAGCTCTGCACAGTGTTCAGCTAAAGCTACCTGTAGAAGGTTGGTGGTGTTTTCCTGATCCTATCACTACCGCAGGCAGCTAAATAAGCTACAAGTTAGATTTTTGCGAGCTCTGCACAGTGTTCACCTAAAGCTACCTGTAGAAGGTTGGTGGTGTTTTCCTGATAATATCACTACCACAGGAAACTAAATAAGCTACAAGTTAGTGTAGTGCGTCCTCCTCACAGTGTTCAGCTAAAACTACAAGTTAGTGTAGTGCACAGTGTTCAGCTAAAGCTACAAGTTAGGGTAGTGCGTCCTCCTCACAATGTTCAGCTAAAGATACAAGTTAGTGTAGTGCATCCTCCTCACAGTGTTCAGCTAAAACTACAAGTTAGTGTAGTGCGACCTCTGCACAGTGTTCAGCTAAAGCTACAAGTTAGTGCAGTGCATCCTCTGAACAGTGTTCAGCTAAAACTACAAGTTAGTGTAGTGCAACCTCTGCACAGTGTTCAGCTAAAGATACAAGTTAGTGTAGTGCGTCCTCCTCACAGTGTTCAGCTAAAACTACAAGTTAGTGTAGTGCGACCTTTGCACAGTGTTCAGCTAAAGCTACAAGTTAGTGTAGTGCATCCTCCTCACAGTGTTCAGCTAAAACTACAAGTTAGTGTAGTGCGACCTCTGCACAGTGTTCAGCTAAAGATACAAGTTAGTGTAGTGCGTCCTCTGAACAGTGTTCAGCTAAAACTACAAGTTAGTGTAGTGCGACCTCTGCACAGTGTTCAGCTAAAGCTACAAGTTAGTGTAGTGCATACTCTGAACAGTGTTCAGCTAAAACTACAAGTTAGTGTAGTGCGACCTCTGCACAGTGTTCAACTAAAGCTACAAGTTAGTGTAGTGCATCCTCCTCACAGTGTTCAGCTAAAACTACAAGTTAGTGTAGTGCATCCTCCTCACAGTGTTCAGCTAAAACTACAAGTTAGTGTAGTGCGACCTCTGCACAGTGTTCAGCTAAAGCTACAAGTTAGTGCAGTGCATCCTCCTCACAGTGTTCAGCTAAAACTACAAGTTAGTGTAGTGCAACCTCTGCACAGTGTTCAGCTAAAAATACAAGTTAGTGTAGTGCGTCCTCTGAACAGTGTTCAGCTAAAACTACAAGTTAGTGTAGTGCGACCTCTGCACAGTGTTCAGCTAAAGCTGCAAGTTAGTGTAGTGCGTCCTCCTCACAGTGTTCAGCTAAAACTACAAGTTAGTGTAGTGCGACCTCTGCACAGTGTTCAGCTAAAGATACAAGTTAGTGTAGTGCGTCCTCTGAACAGTGTTCAGCTAAAACTACAAGTTAGTGTAGTGCGACATCTGCACAGTGTTCAGCTAAAGCTACAAGTTAGTGTAGTACGTCCTCTGAACAGTGTTCAGCTAAAACTACAAGTTAGTGTAGTGCGACCTCTGCACAGTGTTCAGCTAAAGCTACAAGTTAGTGTAGTGCGTACTCTGAACAGTGTTCAGCTAAAACTACAAGTTAGTGTAGTGCGGCCTCTGCACAGTGTTCAGCTAAAGATACAAGTTAGTGTAGTGCGTCCTCCTCACAGTGTTCAGCTAAAACTACAAGTTAGTGTAGTGCAACCTCTGCACAGTGTTCAGCTAAAGCTACAAGTTAGTGTAGTGCGTCCTCCTCACAGTGTTCAGCTAAAACTACAAGTTAGTGTAGTGCGACCTCTGCACAGTGTTCAGCTAAAGATACAAGTTAGTGTAGTGCGTCCTCTGAACAGTGTTCAGCTAAAACTACAAGTTAGTGTAGTGCGACCTCTGCACAGTGTTCAGCTAAAGCTACAAGTTAGTGTAGTGCGTCCTCTGAACAGTGTTCAGCTAAAACTACAAGTTAGTGTAGTGCGACCTCTGCACAGTGTTCAGCTAAAGCTACAAGTTAGTGTAGTGCGTCCTCTGAACAGTGTTCAGCTAAAGCTATAAGTTAGTGTAGTGCATCCTCCTCACAGTGTTCAGCTAAAACTACAAGTTAGTGTAGTGCCAGCTCTGCACAGTGTTCAGCTAAAGCTACCTGTAGAAGGTTGGTGGGGTTTTCCTGATCCTATCACTACCGCAGGCAGCTAAATAAGCTACAAGTTAGTTTTTTGCGAGCTCTGCACAGTGTTCACCTAAAGCTACCTGTAGAAGGTTGGTGGTGTTTTCCTGATCCTATCACTACCACAGGCAGCTAAATAAGCTACAAGTTAGTTTTTTGCGAGCTCTGCACAGTGTTCACCTAAAGCTACCTGTAGAAGGTTGGTGGTGTTTTCCTGATAATATCACTACCACAGGCAACTAAATAAGCTACAAGTTAGTGTAGTGCGTCCTCCTCACAGTGTTCAGCTAAAACTACAAGTTAGTGTAGTGCACAGTGTTCAGCTAAAGCTACAAGTTAGGGTAGTGCGTCCTCCTCACAATGTTCAGCTAAAGATTCAAGTTAGTGTAGTGCATCCTCCTCACAGTGTTCAGCTAAAACTACAAGTTAGTGTAGTGCGACCTCTGCACAGTGTTCAGCTAAAGCTACAAGTTAGTGCAGTGCCTCCGCTGAACAGTGTTCAGCTAAAACTACAAGTTAGTGTAGTGCGACCTCTGCACAGTGTTCAGCTAAAGATACAAGTTAGTGTAGTGTGTCCTCCTCACAGTGTTCAGCTAAAACTACAAGTTAGTGTAGTGCGACCTCTGCACAGTGTTCAGCTAAAGATACAAGTTAGTGTAGTGCGTCCTCTGAACAGTGTTCAGCTAAAACTACAAGTTAGTGTAGTGCGACCTCTGCACAGTGTTCAGCTAAAGATACAAGTTAGTGTAGTGCGTCCTCTGAACAGTGTTCAGCTAAAACTACAAGTTAGTGTAGTGCGACCTCTGCACAGTGTTCAGCTAAAACTACAAGTTAGTGTAGTGCGACCTCTGCACAGTGTTCAGCTAAAGCTACAAGTTAGTGTAGTGCGTCCTCTGAACAGTGTTCAGCTAAAACTACAAGTTAGTGTAGTGCGACCTCTGCACAGTGTTCAGCTAAAGCTACAAGTTAGTGTAGTGCGTCCTCTGAACAGTGTTCAGCTAAAGCTATAAGTTAGTGTAGTGCATCCTCCTCACAGTGTTCAGCTAAAACTACAAGTTAGTGTAGTGCCAGCTCTGCACAGTGTTCAGCTAAAGCTACCTGTAGAAGGTTGGTGGGGTTTTCCTGATCCTATCACTACCGCAGGCAGCTAAATAAGCTACAAGTTAGTTTTTTGCGAGCTCTGCACAGTGTTCACCTAAAGCTACCTGTAGAAGGTTGGTGGTGTTTTCCTGATCCTATCACTACCACAGGCAGCTAAATAAGCTACAAGTTAGTTTTTTGCGAGCTCTGCACAGTGTTCACCTAAAGCTACCTGTAGAAGGTTGGTGGTGTTTTCCTGATAATATCACTACCACAGGCAACTAAATAAGCTACAAGTTAGTGTAGTGCGTCCTCCTCACAGTGTTCAGCTAAAACTACAAGTTAGTGTAGTGCACAGTGTTCAGCTAAAGCTACAAGTTAGGGTAGTGCGTCCTCCTCACAATGTTCAGCTAAAGATTCAAGTTAGTGTAGTGCATCCTCCTCACAGTGTTCAGCTAAAACTACAAGTTAGTGTAGTGCGACCTCTGCACAGTGTTCAGCTAAAGCTACAAGTTAGTGCAGTGCCTCCGCTGAACAGTGTTCAGCTAAAACTACAAGTTAGTGTAGTGCGACCTCTGCACAGTGTTCAGCTAAAGATACAAGTTAGTGTAGTGTGTCCTCCTCACAGTGTTCAGCTAAAACTACAAGTTAGTGTAGTGCGACCTCTGCACAGTGTTCAGCTAAAGATACAAGTTAGTGTAGTGCGTCCTCTGAACAGTGTTCAGCTAAAACTACAAGTTAGTGTAGTGCGACCTCTGCACAGTGTTCAGCTAAAGCTACAAGTTAGTGTAGTGCGTCCTCTGAACAGTGTTCAGCTAAAACTACAAGTTAGTGTAGTGCGACCTCTGCACAGTGTTCAGCTAAAGCTACAAGTTAGTGTAGTACGTCCTCTGAACAGTGTTCAGCTAAAACTACAAGTTAGTGTAGTGCGACCTCTGCACAGTGTTCAGCTAAAGCTACAAGTTAGTGTAGTGCGTACTCTGAACAGTGTTCAGCTAAAACTACAAGTTAGTGTAGTGCGACCTCTGCACAGTGTTCAGCTAAAGATACAAGTTAGTGTAGTGCGTCCTCCTCACAGTGTTCAGCTAAAACTACAAGTTAGTGTAGTGCAACCTCTGCACAGTGTTCAGCTAAAACTACAAGTTAGTGTAGTGCGTCCTCCTCACAGTGTTCAGCTAAAACTACAAGTTAGTGTAGTGCGACCTCTGCACAGTGTTCAGCTAAAGATACAAGTTAGTGTAGTGCGTCCTCTGAACAGTGTTCAGCTAAAACTACAAGTTAGTGTAGTGCGACCTCTGCACAGTGTTCAGCTAAAGCTACAAGTTAGTGTAGTGCGTCCTCTGAACAGTGTTCAGCTAAAACTACAAGTTAGTGTAGTGCGACCTCTGCACAGTGTTCAGCTAAAGCTACAAGTTAGTGTAGTGCGTCCTCTGAACAGTGTTCAGCTAAAGCTACAAGTTAGTGTAGTGCATCCTCCTCACAGTGTTCAGCTAAAACTACAAGTTAGTGTAGTGCCAGCTCTGCACAGTGTTCAGCTAAAGCTACCTGTAGAAGGTTGGTGGGGTTTTCCTGATCCTATCACTACCGCAGGCAGCTAAATAAGCTACAAGTTAGTTTTTTGCGAGCTCTGCACAGTGTTCACCTAAAGCTACCTGTAGAAGGTTGGTGGTGTTTTCCAGATCCTATCACTACCACAGGCAGCTAAATAAGCTACAAGTTAGTTTTTTGCGAGCTCTGCACAGTGTTCACCTAAAGCTACCTGTAGAAGGTTGGTGGTGTTTTCCTGATAATATCACTACCACAGGCAACTAAATAAGCTACAAGTTAGTGTAGTGCGTCCTCCTCACAGTGTTCAGCTAAAACTACAAGTTAGTGTAGTGCACAGTGTTCAGCTAAAGCTACAAGTTAGGGTAGTGCGTCCTCCTCACAATGTTCAGCTAAAGATACAAGTTAGTGTAGTGCATCCTCCTCACAGTGTTCAGCTAAAACTACAAGTTAGTGTAGTGCGACCTCTGCACAGTGTTCAGCTAAAGCTACAAGTTAGTGTAGTGTGTCCTCCTCACAGTGTTCAGCTAAAACTACAAGTTAGTGTAGTGCGACCTCTGCACAGTGTTCAGCTAAAGCTACAAGTTAGTGTAGTGCGTCCTCCTCACAGTGTTCAGCTAAAACTACAAGTTAGTGTAGTGCGACCTCTGCACAGTGTTCAGCTAAAGATACAAGTTAGTGTAGTGCGTCCTCTGAACAGTGTTCAGCTAAAACTACAAGTTAGTGTAGTGCGACCTCTGCACAGTGTTCAGCTAAAGCTACAAGTTAGTGTAGTGCGTCCTCTGAACAGTGTTCAGCTAAAACTACAAGTTAGTGTAGTGCGACCTCTGCACAGTGCTCAGCTAAAGCTACAAGTTAGTGTAGTGCGTACTCTGAACAGTGTTCAGCTAAAACTACAAGTTAGTGTAGTGCGACCTCTGCACAGTGTTCAACTAAATCTACAAGTTAGTGTAGTGTGTCCTCCTCACAGTGTTCAGCTAAAACTACAAGTTAGTGTAGTGCGACCTCTGCACAGTGTTCAGCTAAAGCTACAAGTTAGTGTAGTGCGAGCTCTGCACAGTGTTCAGCTAAAGCTACCTGTAGAAGGTTGGTGGTGTTTTCCTGATCCTATCACTACCGCAGGCAGCTAAATAAGCTACAAGTTAGATTTTTGCGAGCTCTGCACAGTGTTCACCTAAAGCTACCTGTAGAAGGTTGGTGGTGTTTTCCTGATAATATCACTACCACAGGCAACTAAATAAGCTACAAGTTAGTGTAGTGCGTCCTCCTCACAGTGTTCAGCTAAAACTACAAGTTAGTGTAGTGCACAGTGTTCAGCTAAAGCTACAAGTTAGGGTAGTGCGTCCTCCTCACAATGTTCAGCTAAAGATGCAAGTTAGTGTAGTGCATCCTCCTCACAGTGTTCAGCTAAAACTACAAGTTAGTGTAGTGCGACCTCTGCACAGTGTTCAGCTAAAGCTACAAGTTAGTGCAGTGCATCCTCTGAACAGTGTTCAGCTAAAACTACAAGTTAGTGTAGTGCAACCTCTGCACAGTGTTCAGCTAAAGCTACAAGTTAGTGTAGTGCATCCTCCTCACAGTGTTCAGCTAAAACTACAAGTTAGTGTAGTGCGACCTCTGCACAGTGTTCAACTAAAGATACAAGTTAGTGTAGTGCGTCCTCTGAACAGTGTTCAGCTAAAACTACAAGTTAGTGTAGTGCGACCTCTGCACAGTGTTCAGCTAAAGATACAAGTTAGTGTAGTACGTCCTGTGAACAGTGTTCAGCTAAAACTACAAGTTAGTGTAGTGCGACCTCTGCACAGTGTTCAGCTAAAGATACAAGTTAGTGTAGTGCATACTCTGAACAGTGTTCAGCTAAAACTACAAGTTAGTGTAGTGCGACCTCTGCACAGTGTTCAGCTAAAGCTACAAGTTAGTGTAGTGCGTCCTCTGAACAGTGTTCAGCTAAAACTACAAGTTAGTGTAGTGCGACCTCTGCACAGTGTTCAACTAAAGATACAAGTTAGTGTAGTGCGTCCTCCTCACAGTGTTCAGCTAAAACTACAAGTTAGTGTAGTGCGACCTCTGCACAGTGTTCAGCTAAAGCTACAAGTTAGTGTAGTGCGTCCTCCTCACAGTGTTCAGCTAAAACTACAAGTTAGTGTAGTGTGACCTCTGCACAGTGTTCAGCTAAAGATACAAGTTAGTGTAGTGCGTCCTCTGAACAGTGTTCAGCTAAAACTACAAGTTAGTGTAGTGCGACCTCTGCACAGTGTTCAGCTAAAGCTACAAGTTAGTGTAGTGCGTCCTCTGAACAGTGTTCAGCTAAAACTACAAGTTAGTGTAGTGCGACCTCTGCACAGTGTTCAGCTAAAGCTACAAGTTAGTGTAGTGCGTCCTCTGAACAGTGTTCAGCTAAAGCTACAAGTTAGTGTAGTGCGAGCTCTGCACAGTGTTCAGCTAAAGCTACCTGTAGAAGGTTGGTGGTGTTTTCCTGATCCTATCACTACCGCAGGCAGCTAAATAAGCTACAAGTTAGATTTTTGCGAGCTCTGCACAGTGTTCACCTAAAGCTACCTGTAGAAGGTTGGTGGTGTTTTCCTGATAATATCACTACCACAGGAAACTAAATAAGCTACAAGTTAGTGTAGTGCGTCCTCCTCACAGTGTTCAGCTAAAACTACAAGTTAGTGTAGTGCACAGTGTTCAGCTAAAGCTACAAGTTAGGGTAGTGCGTCCTCCTCACAATGTTCAGCTAAAGATACAAGTTAGTGTAGTGCATCCTCCTCACAGTGTTCAGCTAAAACTACAAGTTAGTGTAGTGCGACCTCTGCACAGTGTTCAGCTAAAGCTACAAGTTAGTGCAGTGCATCCTCTGAACAGTGTTCAGCTAAAACTACAAGTTAGTGTAGTGCAACCTCTGCACAGTGTTCAGCTAAAGATACAAGTTAGTGTAGTGCGTCCTCCTCACAGTGTTCAGCTAAAACTACAAGTTAGTGTAGTGCGACCTTTGCACAGTGTTCAGCTAAAGCTACAAGTTAGTGTAGTGCATCCTCCTCACAGTGTTCAGCTAAAACTACAAGTTAGTGTAGTGCGACCTCTGCACAGTGTTCAGCTAAAGATACAAGTTAGTGTAGTGCGTCCTCTGAACAGTGTTCAGCTAAAACTACAAGTTAGTGTAGTGCGACCTCTGCACAGTGTTCAGCTAAAGCTACAAGTTAGTGTAGTGCATACTCTGAACAGTGTTCAGCTAAAACTACAAGTTAGTGTAGTGCGACCTCTGCACAGTGTTCAACTAAAGCTACAAGTTAGTGTAGTGTGTCCTCCTCACAGTGTTCAGCTAAAACTACAAGTTAGTGTAGTGCGACCTCTGCACAGTGTTCAGCTAAAGCTACAAGTTAGTGTAGTGCGTACTCTGAACAGTGTTCAGCTAAAGCTACAAGTTAGTGTAGTGCATCCTCCTCACAGTGTTCAGCTAAAACTACAAGTTAGTGTAGTGCGACCTCTGCACAGTGTTCAGCTAAAGCTACAAGTTAGTGCAGTGCATCCTCTGAACAGTGTTCAGCTAAAACTACAAGTTAGTGTAGTGCAACCTCTGCACAGTGTTCAGCTAAAGATACAAGTTAGTGTAGTGCGTCCTCCTCACAGTGTTCAGCTAAAACTACAAGTTAGTGTAGTGTGACCTTTGCACAGTGTTCAGCTAAAGCTACAAGTTAGTGTAGTGTGTCCTCCTCACAGTGTTCAGCTAAAACTACAAGTTAGTGTAGTGCGACCTCTGCACAGTGTTCAGCTAAAGATACAAGTTAGTGCAGTGCGTCCTCTGAACAGTGTTCAGCTAAAACTACAAGTTAGTGTAGTGCGACCTCTGCACAGTGTTCAGCTAAAGCTACAAGTTAGTGTAGTGCGTCCTCTGAACAGTGTTCAGCTAAAACTACAAGTTAGTGTAGTGCGACCTCTGCACAGTGTTCAGCTAAAGCTACAAGTTAGTGTAGTGCGTACCCTGAACAGTGTTCAGCTAAAACTACAAGTTAGTGTAGTGCGACCTCTGCACAGTGTTCAGCTAAAGCTACAAGTTAGTGTAGTGTGTCCTCCTCACAGTGTTCAGCTAAAACTACAAGTTAGTGTAGTGCGACCTCTGCACAGTGTTCAGCTAAAGCTACAAGTTAGTGTAGTGCGTCCTCCTCACAGTGTTCAGCTAAAACTACAAGTTAGTGAAGTGCGACCTCTGCACAGTGTTCAGCTAAAAATACAAGTTAGTGTAGTGCGTCCTCTGAACAGTGTTCAGCTAAAACTACAAGTTAGTGTAGTGCGACCTCTGCACAGTGTTCAGCTAAAGCTACAAGTTAGTGTAGTGCGTACTCTGAACAGTGTTCAGCTAAAACTACAAGTTAGTGTAGTGCGACCTCTGCACAGTGTTCAGCTAAAGATACAAGTTAGTGTAGTGCGTCCTCCTCACAGTGTTCAGCTAAAACTACAAGTTAGTGTAGTGCAACCTCTGCACAGTGTTCAGCTAAAGCTACAAGTTAGTGTAGTGCGTCCTCCTCACAGTGTTCAGCTAAAACTACAAGTTAGTGTAGTGCAACCTCTGCACAGTGTTCAGCTAAAGATACAAGTTAGTGTAGTGCGTCCTCTGAACAGTGTTCAGCTAAAACTACAAGTTAGTGTAGTGCGACCTCTGCACAGTGTTCAGCTAAAGCTACAAGTTAGTGTAGTGCGTCCTCTGAACAGTGTTCAGCTAAAACTACAAGTTAGTGTAGTGCGACCTCTGCACAGTGTTCAGCTAAAGCTACAAGTTAGTGTAGTGCGTCCTCTGAACAGTGTTCAGCTAAAGCTATAAGTTAGTGTAGTGCATCCTCCTCACAGTGTTCAGCTAAAACTACAAGTTAGTGTAGTGCCAGCTCTGCACAGTGTTCAGCTAAAGCTACCTGTAGAAGGTTGGTGGGGTTTTCCTGATCCTATCACTACCGCAGGCAGCTAAATAAGCTACAAGTTAGTTTTTTGCGAGCTCTGCACAGTGTTCACCTAAAGCTACCTGTAGAAGGTTGGTGGTGTTTTCCTGATCCTATCACTACCACAGGCAGCTAAATAAGCTACAAGTTAGTTTTTTGCGAGCTCTGCACAGTGTTCACCTAAAGCTACCTGTAGAAGGTTGGTGGTGTTTTCCTGATAATATCACTACCACAGGCAACTAAATAAGCTACAAGTTAGTGTAGTGCGTCCTCCTCACAGTGTTCAGCTAAAACTACAAGTTAGTGTAGTGCACAGTGTTCAGCTAAAGCTACAAGTTAGGGTAGTGCGTCCTCCTCACAATGTTCAGCTAAAGATTCAAGTTAGTGTAGTGCATCCTCCTCACAGTGTTCAGCTAAAACTACAAGTTAGTGTAGTGCGACCTCTGCACAGTGTTCAGCTAAAGCTACAAGTTAGTGCAGTGCCTCCGCTGAACAGTGTTCAGCTAAAACTACAAGTTAGTGTAGTGCGACCTCTGCACAGTGTTCAGCTAAAGATACAAGTTAGTGTAGTGTGTCCTCCTCACAGTGTTCAGCTAAAACTACAAGTTAGTGTAGTGCGACCTCTGCACAGTGTTCAGCTAAAGATACAAGTTAGTGTAGTGCGTCCTCTGAACAGTGTTCAGCTAAAACTACAAGTTAGTGTAGTGCGACCTCTGCACAGTGTTCAGCTAAAGCTACAAGTTAGTGTAGTGCGTCCTCTGAACAGTGTTCAGCTAAAACTACAAGTTAGTGTAGTGCGACCTCTGCACAGTGTTCAGCTAAAGCTACAAGTTAGTGTAGTACGTCCTCTGAACAGTGTTCAGCTAAAACTACAAGTTAGTGTAGTGCGACCTCTGCACAGTGTTCAGCTAAAGCTACAAGTTAGTGTAGTGCGTACTCTGAACAGTGTTCAGCTAAAACTACAAGTTAGTGTAGTGCGACCTCTGCACAGTGTTCAGCTAAAGATACAAGTTAGTGTAGTGCGTCCTCCTCACAGTGTTCAGCTAAAACTACAAGTTAGTGTAGTGCAACCTCTGCACAGTGTTCAGCTAAAGCTACAAGTTAGTGTAGTGCGTCCTCCTCACAGTGTTCAGCTAAAACTACAAGTTAGTGTAGTGCGACCTCTGCACAGTGTTCAGCTAAAGATACAAGTTAGTGTAGTGCGTCCTCTGAACAGTGTTCAGCTAAAACTACAAGTTAGTGTAGTGCGACCTCTGCACAGTGTTCAGCTAAAGCTACAAGTTAGTGTAGTGCGTCCTCTGAACAGTGTTCAGCTAAAACTACAAGTTAGTGTAGTGCGACCTCTGCACAGTGTTCAGCTAAAGCTAGAAGTTAGTGTAGTGCGTCCTCTGAACAGTGTTCAGCTAAAGCTACAAGTTAGTGTAGTGCATCCTCCTCACAGTGTTCAGCTAAAACTACAAGTTAGTGTAGTGCCAGCTCTGCACAGTGTTCAGCTAAAGCTACCTGTAGAAGGTTGGTGGGGTTTTCCTGATCCTATCACTACCGCAGGCAGCTAAATAAGCTACAAGTTAGTTTTTTGCGAGCTCTGCACAGTGTTCACCTAAAGCTACCTGTAGAAGGTTGGTGGTGTTTTCCAGATCCTATCACTACCACAGGCAGCTAAATAAGCTACAAGTTAGTTTTTTGCGAGCTCTGCACAGTGTTCACCTAAAGCTACCTGTAGAAGGTTGGTGGTGTTTTCCTGATAATATCACTACCACAGGCAACTAAATAAGCTACAAGTTAGTGTAGTGCGTCCTCCTCACAGTGTTCAGCTAAAACTACAAGTTAGTGTAGTGCACAGTGTTCAGCTAAAGCTACAAGTTAGGGTAGTGCGTCCTCCTCACAATGTTCAGCTAAAGATACAAGTTAGTGTAGTGCATCCTCCTCACAGTGTTCAGCTAAAACTACAAGTTAGTGTAGTGCGACCTCTGCACAGTGTTCAGCTAAAGCTACAAGTTAGTGTAGTGTGTCCTCCTCACAGTGTTCAGCTAAAACTACAAGTTAGTGTAGTGCGACCTCTGCACAGTGTTCAGCTAAAGCTACAAGTTAGTGTAGTGCGTCCTCCTCACAGTGTTCAGCTAAA
This sequence comes from Aquarana catesbeiana, assembly GCF_042186555.1. Taxonomy (NCBI): domain Eukaryota; kingdom Metazoa; phylum Chordata; class Amphibia; order Anura; family Ranidae; genus Aquarana; species Aquarana catesbeiana. The sequence goes on along the minus strand of NC_133335.1, from coordinate 147,564,699 downwards.
ACTACAAGTTAGTGTAGTGCGACCTCTGCACAGTGTTCAGCTAAAGATACAAGTTAGTGTAGTGCGTCCTCTGAACAGTGTTCAGCTAAAACTACAAGTTAGTGTAGTGCGACCTCTGCACAGTGTTCAGCTAAAGCTACAAGTTAGTGTAGTGCGTCCTCTGAACAGTGTTCAGCTAAAACTACAAGTTAGTGTAGTGCGACCTCTGCACAGTGCTCAGCTAAAGCTACAAGTTAGTGTAGTGCGTACTCTGAACAGTGTTCAGCTAAAACTACAAGTTAGTGTAGTGCGACCTCTGCACAGTGTTCAACTAAATCTACAAGTTAGTGTAGTGTGTCCTCCTCACAGTGTTCAGCTAAAACTACAAGTTAGTGTAGTGCGACCTCTGCACAGTGTTCAGCTAAAGCTACAAGTTAGTGTAGTGCGAGCTCTGCACAGTGTTCAGCTAAAGCTACCTGTAGAAGGTTGGTGGTGTTTTCCTGATCCTATCACTACCGCAGGCAGCTAAATAAGCTACAAGTTAGATTTTTGCGAGCTCTGCACAGTGTTCACCTAAAGCTACCTGTAGAAGGTTGGTGGTGTTTTCCTGATAATATCACTACCACAGGCAACTAAATAAGCTACAAGTTAGTGTAGTGCGTCCTCCTCACAGTGTTCAGCTAAAGCTACAAGTTAGGGTAGTGCGTCCTCCTCACAATGTTCAGCTAAAGATACAAGTTAGTGTAGTGCATCCTCCTCACAGTGTTCAGCTAAAACTACAAGTTAGTGTAGTGCGACCTCTGCACAGTGTTCAGCTAAAGCTACAAGTTAGTGCAGTGCATCCTCTGAACAGTGTTCAGCTAAAACTACAAGTTAGTGTAGTGCAATCTCTGCACAGTGTTCAGCTAAAGCTACAAGTTAGTGTAGTGCATCCTCCTCACAGTGTTCAGCTAAAACTACAAGTTAGTGTAGTGCGACCTCTGCACAGTGTTCAACTAAAGATACAAGTTAGTGTAGTGCGTCCTCTGAACAGTGTTCAGCTAAAACTACAAGTTAGTGTAGTGCGACCTCTGCACAGTGTTCAGCTAAAGCTACAAGTTAGTGTAGTGCGTCCTCTGAACAGTGTTCAGCTAAAACTACAAGTTAGTGTAGTGCGACCTCTGCACAGTGTTCAGCTAAAGATACAAGTTAGTGTAGTGCATACTCTGAACAGTGTTCAGCTAAAACTACAAGTTAGTGTAGTGCGACCTCTGCACAGTGTTCAGCTAAAGCTACAAGTTAGTGTAGTGCGTCCTCTGAACAGTGTTCAGCTAAAACTACAAGTTAGTGTAGTGCGACCTCTGCACAGTGTTCAGCTAAAGCTACAAGTTAGTGTAGTGCGTCCTCTGAACAGTGTTCAGCTAAAGCTACAAGTTAGTGTAGTGCATCCTCCTCACAGTGTTCAGCTAAAACTACAAGTTAGTGTAGTGCGACCTCTGCACAGTGTTCAGCTAAAGCTACAAGTTAGTGCAGTGCATCCTCTGAACAGTGTTCAGCTAAAACTACAAGTTAGTGTAGTGCAACCTCTGCACAGTGTTCAGCTAAAGATACAAGTTAGTGTAGTGCGTCCTCCTCACAGTGTTCAGCTAAAACTACAAGTTAGTGTAGTGTGACCTTTGCACAGTGTTCAGCTAAAGCTACAAGTTAGTGTAGTGTGTCCTCCTCACAGTGTTAAGCTAAAACTACAAGTTAGTGTAGTGCGACCTCTGCACAGTGTTCAGCTAAAGATACAAGTTAGTGTAGTGCATCCTCTGAACAGTGTTCAGCTAAAACTACAAGTTAGTGTAGTGCGACCTCTACACAGTGTTCAGCTAAAGCTACAAGTTAGTGTAGTGCGTCCTCTGAACAGTGTTCAGCTAAAACTACAAGTTAGTGTAGTGCGACCTCTGCACAGTGTTCAGCTAAAGCTACAAGTTAGTGTAGTGCGTACCCTGAACAGTGTTCAGCTAAAACTACAAGTTAGTGTAGTGCGACCTCGGCACAGTGTTCAGCTAAAGCTACAAGTTAGTGTAGTGTGTCCTCCTCATAGTGTTCAGCTAAAACTACAAGTTAGTGTAGTGCGACCTCTGCACAGTGTTCAGCTAAAGCTACAAGTTAGTGTAGTGCGTCCTCCTCACAGTGTTCAGCTAAAACTACAAGTTAGTGTAGTGCGACCTCTGCACAGTGTTCAGCTAAAGCTACAAGTTAGTGTAGTGCGTCCTCCTCACAGTGTTCAGCTAAAACTACAAGTTAGTGTAGTGCGACCTCTGCACAGTGTTCAGCTAAAGATACAAGTTAGTGTAGTGCGTCCTCTGAACAGTGTTCAGCTAAAACTACAAGTTAGTGTAGTGCGACCTCTGCACAGTGTTCAGCTAAAGCTACAAGTTAGTGTAGTGCGTCCTCTGAACAGTGTTCAGCTAAAACTACAAGTTAGTGTAGTGCGACCTCTGCACAGTGTTCAGCTAAAGCTACAAGTTAGTGTAGTGCGTACTCTGAACAGTGTTCAGCTAAAACTACAAGTTAGTGTAGTGCGACCTCTGCACAGTGTTCAGCTAAAGATACAAGTTAGTGTAGTCCGTCCTCCTCACAGTGTTCAGCTAAAACTACAAGTTAGTGTAGTGTGACCTTTGCACAGTGTTCAGCTAAAGCTACAAGTTAGTGTAGTGCGTACCCTGAACAGTGTTCAGCTAAAACTACAAGTTAGTGTAGTGCGACCTCTGCACAGTGTTCAGCTAAAGCTACAAGTTAGTGTAGTGTGTCCTCCTCACAGTGTTCAGCTAAAACTACAAGTTAGTGTAGTGCGACCTCTGCACAGTGTTCAGCTAAAGCTACAAGTTAGTGTAGTGCGTCCTCCTCACAGTGTTCAGCTAAAACTACAAGTTAGTGTAGTGCGACCTCTGCACAGTGTTCAGCTAAAGCTACAAGTTAGTGTAGTGTGTCCTCCTCACAGTGTTCAGCTAAAACTACAAGTTAGTGTAGTGCGACCTCTGCACAGTGTTCAGCTAAAGCTACAAGTTAGTGTAGTGCGTCCTCCTCACAGTGTTCAGCTAAAACTACAAGTTAGTGTAGTGCGACCTCTGCACAGTGTTCAGCTAAAGATACAAGTTAGTGTAGTGCGTCCTCTGAACAGTGTTCAGCTAAAACTACAAGTTACTGTAGTGCGACCTCTGCACAGTGTTCAGCTAAAGTTACAAGTTAGTGTAGTGCGTCCTCCTCAAAGTGTTCAGCTAAAACTACAAGTTAGTGTAGTGCGACCTCTGCACAGTGTTCAGCTAAAGATACAAGTTAGTATAGTGCGTCCTCTGAACAGTGTTCAGCTAAAACTACAAGTTAGTGTAGTGCGACCTCTGCACAGTGTTCAGCTAAAGCTACAAGTTAGTGTAGTGCGTCCTCTGAACAGTGTTCAGCTAAAACTACAAGTTAGTGTAGTGCGACCTCTGCACAGTGTTCAGCTAAAGCTACAAGTTAGTGTAGTGCGTACTCTGAACAGTGTTCAGCTAAAACTACAAGTTAGTGTAGTGCGACCTCTGCACAGTGTTCAGCTAAAGATACAAGTTAGTGTAGTGCGTCCTCCTCACAGTGTTCAGCTAAAACTACAAGTTAGTGTAGTGCAACCTCTGCACAGTGTTCAGCTAAAGCTACAAGTTAGTGTAGTGCGTCCTCCTCACAGTGTTCAGCTAAAACTACAAGTTAGTGTAGTGCGACCTCTGCACAGTGTTCAGCTAAAGATACAAGTTAGTGTAGTGCGTCCTCTGAGCAGTGTTCAGCTAAAACTACAAGTTAGTGTAGTGCGACCTCTGCACAGTGTTCAGCTAAAGCTACAAGTTAGTGTAGTGCGTCCTCTGAACAGTGTTCAGCTAAAACTACAAGTTAGTGTAGTGCGACCTCTGCACAGTGTTCAGCTAAAGCTACAAGTTAGTGTAGTGCGTCCTCTGAACAGTGTTCAGCTAAAGCTACAAGTTAGTGTAGTGCATCCTCCTCACAGTGTTCAGCTAAAACTACAAGTTAGTGTAGTGCCAGCTCTGCACAGTGTTCAGCTAAAGCTACCTGTAGAAGTTTGGTGGGGTTTTCCTGATCCTATCACTACCACAGGCAGCTAAATAAGCTACAAGTTAGTTTTTTGTGAGCTCTGCACAGTGTTCACCTAAAGCTACCTGTAGAAGGTTGGTGGTGTTTTCCTGATCCTATCACTACCACAGGCAGCTAAATAAGCTACAAGTTAGTTTTTTGCGAGCTCTGCACAGTGTTCACCTAAAGCTACCTGTAGAAGGTTGGTGGTGTTTTCCTGATAATATCACTACCACAGGCAACTAAATAAGCTACAAGTTAGTGTAGTGCGTCCTCCTCACAGTGTTCAGCTAAAACTACAAGTTAGTGTAGTGCACAGTGTTCAGCTAAAGCTACAAGTTAGGGTAGTGCGTCCTCCTCACAATGTTCAGCTAAAGATACAAGTTAGTGTATTGCATCCTCCTCACAGTGTTCAGCTAAAACTACAAGTTAGTGTAGTGCGACCTCTGCACAGTGTTCAGCTAAAGCTACAAGTTAGTGCAGTGCCTCCTCCGAACAGTGTTCAGCTAAAACTACAAGTTAGTGTAGTGCGACCTCTGCACAGTGTTCAGCTAAAGATACAAGTTAGTGTAGTGCATCCTCCTCACAGTGTTCAGCTAAAACTACAAGTTAGTGTAGTGCGACCTCTGCACAGTGTTCAGCTAAAGCTACAAGTTAGTGTAGTGTGTCCTCCTCACAGTGTTCAGCTAAAACTACAAGTTAGTGTAGTGCGACCTCTGCACAGTGTTCAGCTAAAGCTACAAGTTAGTGTAGTGCGTCCTCCTCACAGTGTTCAGCTAAAACTACAAGTTAGTGTAGTGCGACCTCTGCACAGTGTTCAGCTAAAGCTACAAGTTAGTGTAGTGTGTCCTCCTCACAGTGTTCAGCTAAAACTACAAGTTAGTGTAGTGCGACCTCTGCACAGTGTTCTGCTAAAGCTACAAGTTAGTGTAGTGCGTCCTCCTCACAGTGTTCAGCTAAAACTACAAGTTAGTGTAGTGCGACCTCTGCACAGTGTTCAGCTAAAGATACAAGTTAGTGTAGTGCGTCCTCTGAACAGTGTTCAGCTAAAACTACAAGTTAGTGTAGTGCGACCTCTGCACAGTGTTCAGCTAAAGTTACAAGTTAGTGTAGTGCGTCCTCCTCAAAGTGTTCAGCTAAAACTACAAGTTAGTGTAGTGCGACCTCTGCACAGTGTTCAGCTAAAGATACAAGTTAGTATAGTGCGTCCTCTGAACAGTGTTCAGCTAAAACTACAAGTTAGTGTAGTGCGACCTCTGCACAGTGTTCAGCTAAAGCTACAAGTTAGTGTAGTGCGTCCTCTGAACAGTGTTCAGCTAAAACTACAAGTTAGTGTAGTGCGACCTCTGCACAGTGTTCAGCTAAAGCTACAAGTTAGTGTAGTGCGTACTCTGAACAGTGTTCAGCTAAAACTACAAGTTAGTGTAGTGCGACCTCTGCACAGTGTTCAGCTAAAGATACAAGTTAGTGTAGTGCGTCCTCCTCACAGTGTTCAGCTAAAACTACAAGTTAGTGTAGTGCAACCTCTGCACAGTGTTCAGCTAAAGCTACAAGTTAGTGTAGTGCGTCCTCCTCACAGTGTTCAGCTAAAACTACAAGTTAGTGTAGTGCGACCTCTGCACAGTGTTCAGCTAAAGATACAAGTTAGTGTAGTGCGTCCTCTGAGCAGTGTTCAGCTAAAACTACAAGTTAGTGTAGTGCGACCTCTGCACAGTGTTCAGCTAAAGCTACAAGTTAGTGTAGTGCGTCCTCTGAACAGTGTTCAGCTAAAACTACAAGTTAGTGTAGTGCGACCTCTGCACAGTGTTCAGCTAAAGCTACAAGTTAGTGTAGTGCGTCCTCTGAACAGTGTTCAGCTAAAGCTACAAGTTAGTGTAGTGCATCCTCCTCACAGTGTTCAGCTAAAACTACAAGTTAGTGTAGTGCCAGCTCTGCACAGTGTTCAGCTAAAGCTACCTGTAGAAGTTTGGTGGGGTTTTCCTGATCCTATCACTACCACAGGCAGCTAAATAAGCTACAAGTTAGTTTTTTGTGAGCTCTGCACAGTGTTCACCTAAAGCTACCTGTAGAAGGTTGGTGGTGTTTTCCTGATCCTATCACTACCACAGGCAGCTAAATAAGCTACAAGTTAGTTTTTTGCGAGCTCTGCACAGTGTTCACCTAAAGCTACCTGTAGAAGGTTGGTGGTGTTTTCCTGATAATATCACTACCACAGGCAACTAAATAAGCTACAAGTTAGTGTAGTGCGTCCTCCTCACAGTGTTCAGCTAAAACTACAAGTTAGTGTAGTGCACAGTGTTCAGCTAAAGCTACAAGTTAGGGTAGTGCGTCCTCCTCACAATGTTCAGCTAAAGATACAAGTTAGTGTATTGCATCCTCCTCACAGTGTTCAGCTAAAACTACAAGTTAGTGTAGTGCGACCTCTGCACAGTGTTCAGCTAAAGCTACAAGTTAGTGCAGTGCCTCCTCCGAACAGTGTTCAGCTAAAACTACAAGTTAGTGTAGTGCGACCTCTGCACAGTGTTCAGCTAAAGATACAAGTTAGTGTAGTGCATCCTCCTCACAGTGTTCAGCTAAAACTACAAGTTAGTGTAGTGCGACCTCTGCACAGTGTTCACCTAAAGCTACAAGTTAATGTAGTGCGTCCTCCTCACAGTGTTCAGCTAAAACTACAAGTTAGTGTAGTGCGACCTCTGCACAGTGTTCAGCTAAAGCTACAAGTTAGTGTAGTGCGTCCTCTGAGCAGTGTTCAGCTAAAACTACAAGTTTGTGTAGTGCGACCTCTGCACAGTGTTCAGCTAAAGCTACAAGTTAGTGTAGTGCGTCCTCTGAACAGTGTTCAGCTAAAGCTACAAGTTAGTGCAGTGCATCCTCCTCACAGTGTTCAGCTAAAGCTACAAGTTAGTGTAGTGCGTACCCTGAACAGTGTTCAGCTAAAACTACAAGTTAGTGTAGTGCGACCTCTGCACAGTGTTCAGCTAAAGCTACAAGTTAGTGTAGTGTGTCCTCCTCACAGTGTTCAGCTAAAACTACAAGTTAGTGTAGTGCGACCTCTGCACAGTGTTCAGCTAAAGCTACAAGTTAGTGTAGTGCGTCCTCCTCACAGTGTTCAGCTAAAACTACAAGTTAGTGTAGTGCGTACCCTGAACAGTGTTCAGCTAAAACTACAAGTTAGTGTAGTGCGACCTCTGCACAGTGTTCAGCTAAAGCTACAAGTTAGTGTAGTGTGTCCTCCTCACAGTGTTCAGCTAAAACTACAAGTTAGTGTAGTGCGACCTCTGCACAGTGTTCAGCTAAAGCTACAAGTTAGTGTAGTGCGTCCTCCTCACAGTGTTCAGCTAAAACTACAAGTTAGTGTAGTGCGACCTCTGCACAGTGTTCAGCTAAAGCTACAAGTTAGTGTAGTGCGTACTCTGAACAGTGTTCAGCTAAAACTACAAGTTAGTGTAGTGCGACCTCTGCACAGTGTTCAACTAAAGCTACAAGTTAGTGTGTCCTCCTCACAGTGTTCAGCTAAAACTACAAGTTAGTGTAGTGCGACCTCTGCACAGTGTTCAGCTAAAGCTACAAGTTAGTGTAGTGCGTACTCTGAACAGTGTTCAGCTAAAACTACAAGTTAGTGTAGTGCGACCTCTGCACAGTGTTCAACTAAAGCTACAAGTTAGTGTAGTGTGTCCTCCTCACAGTGTTCAGCTAAAACTACAAGTTAGTGTAGTGCGACCTCTGCACAGTGTTCAGCTAAAGCTACAAGTTAGTGTAGTGCGACCTCTGCACAGTGTTCAACTAAAGCTACAAGTTAATGTAGTGTGTCCTCCTCACAGTGTTCAGCTAAAACTACAAGTTAGTGTAGTGCGACCTCTGCACAGTGTTCAGCTAAAGCTACAAGTTAGTGTAGTGCGAGCTCTGCACAGTGTTCAGCTAAAGCTACCTGTAGAAGGTTGGTGGTGTTTTCCTGATCCTATCACTACCGCAGGCAGCTAAATAAGCTACAAGTTAGTTTTTTGCGAGCTCTGCACAGTGTTCACCTAAAGCTACCTGTGGAAGGTTGGTGGTGTTTTCCTGATCCTATCACTACCACAGGCAGCTAAATAAGCTACAAGTTAGTTTTTTGCGAGCTCTGCACAGTGTTCACCTAAAGCTACCTGTAGAAGGTTGGTGGTGTTTTCCTGATAATATCACTACCACAGGCAACTAAATAAGCTACAAGTTAGTGTAGTGCGTCCTCCTCACAGTGTTCAGCTAAAACTACAAGTTAGTGTAGTGCACAGTGTTCAGCTAAAGCTACAAGTTAGGGTAATGTGTCCTCCTCACAATGTTCAGCTAAAGATACAAGTTAGTGCAGTGCGACCTCTGCACAGTGTTCAGCTAAAGCTACAAGTTAGTGTAGTGCGTCCTCTGAACAGTGTTCAGCTAAAACTAAAAGTTAGTGTAGTGCGACCTCTGCACAGTGTTCAACTAAAGCTACAAGTTAGTGTAGTGTGTCCTCCTCACAGTGTTCAGCTAAAACTACAAGTTAGTGTAGTGCGACCTCTGCACAGTGTTCAGCTAAAGCTACAAGTTAGTGTAGTGCGACCTCTGCACAGTGTTCAGCTAAAGCTACAAGTTAGTGTAGTGCGTACTCTGAACAGTGTTCAGCTAAAACTACAAGTTAGTGTAGTGCGACCTCTGCACAGTATTCAACTAAAGATACAAGTTAGTGTAGTGTGTCCTCCTCACAGTGTTCAGCTAAAACTACAAGTTAGTGTAGTGCGACCTCTGCACAGTGTTCAGCTAAAGCTACAAGTTAGTGTAGTGCGAGCTCTGCACAGTGTTCAGCTAAAGCTACCTGTAGAAGGTTGGTGGTGTTTTCCTGATCCTATCACTACCGCAGGCAGCTAAATAAGCTACAAGTTAGTTTTTTTCGAGCTCTGCATAGTGTTCACCTAAAGCTACCTGTAGAAGGTTGGTGGTGTTTTCCTGATCCTATCACTACCACAGGCAGCTAAATAAGCTACAAGTTAGTTTTTTGCGAGCTCTGCACAGTGTTCACCTAAAGCTACCTGTAGAAGGTTGGTGGTGTTTTCCTGATAATATCACTACCACAGGCTACTAAATAAGCTACAAGTTAGTGTAGTGCGTCCTCCTCACAGTGTTCAGCTAAAACTACAAGTTAGTGTAGTGCACAGTGTTCAGCTAAAGCTACAAGTTAGTGTAGTGCGAGCTCTGCACAGTGTTCAGCTAAAGCTACCTGTAGAAGGTTGGTGGTGTTTTCCTGATCCTATCACTACCGCAGGCAGCTAAATAAGCTACAAGTTAGTTTTTTTCGAGCTCTGCATAGTGTTCACCTAAAGCTACCTGTAGAAGGTTGGTGGTGTTTTCCTGATCCTATCACTACCACAGGCAGCTAAATAAGCTACAAGTTAGTTTTTTGCGAGCTCTGCACAGTGTTCCCCTAAAGCTACCTGTAGAAGGTTGGTGGTGTTTTCCTGATAATATCACTACCACAGGCAACTAAATAAGCTACAAGTTAGTGTAGTGCGTCCTCCTCACAGTGTTCAGCTAAAACTACAAGTTAGTGTAGTGCACAGTGTTCAGCTAAAGCTACAAGTTAGGGTAATGCGTCCTCCTCACAATGTTCAGCTAAAGATACAAGTTAGTGTAGTGCATCCTCCTCACAGTGTTCAGCTAAAACTACAAGTTAGTGTAGTGCGACCTCTGCACAGTGTTCAGCTAAAGCTACAAGTTAGTGCAGCGCATCCTCTGAACAGTGTTCAGCTAAAACTACAAGTTAGTGTAGTGCAACCTCTGCACAGTGTTCAGCTAAAGATACAAGTTAGTGTAGTGTGTCCTCCTCACAGTGTTCAGCTAAAACTACAAGTTAATGTAGTTCGACCTTTGCACAGTGTTCAGCTAAAGCTACAAGTTAGTGTAGTGCGTCCTCCTCACAGTGTTCAGCTAAAACTACAAGTTAGTGTAGTGCGACCTCTGCACAGTGTTCAGCTAAAGATACAAGTTAGTGTAGTGCGTCCTCTGAACAGTGTTCAGCTAAAACTACAAGTTAGTGTAGTGCGACCTCTGCACAGTGTTCAGCTAAAGCTACAAGTTAGTGTAGTGCATACTCTGAACAGTGTTCAGCTAAAACTACAAGTTAGTGTAGTGCGACCTCTGCACAGTGTTCAGCTAAAGCTACAAGTTAGTGTAGTGCGTACTCTGAACAGTGTTCAGCTAAAACTACAAGTTAGTGTAGTGCGACCTCTGCACAGTGTTCAGCTAAAGCTACAAGTTAGTGTAGTGTGTCCTCCTCACAGTGTTCAGCTAAAACTACAAGTTAATGTAGTGTGTCCTCCTCACAGTGTTCAGCTAAAACTACAAGTTAGTGTAGTGCGACCTCTGCACAGTGTTCAGCTAAAGCTACAAGTTAGTGTAGTGCGACCTCTGCACAGTGTTCAACTAAAGCTACAAGTTAATGTAGTGTGTCCTCCTCACAGTGTTCAGCTAAAACTACAAGTTAGTGTAGTGCGACCTCTGCACAGTGTTCAGCTAAAGCTACAAGTTAGTGTAGTGCGAGCTCTGCACAGTGTTCAGCTAAAGCTACCTGTAGAAGGTTGGTGGTGTTTTCCTGATCCTATCACTACCGCAGGCAGCTAAATAAGCTACAAGTTAGTTTTTTGCGAGCTCTGCACAGTGTTCACCTAAAGCTACCTGTGGAAGGTTGGTGGTGTTTTCCTGATCCTATCACTACCACAGGCAGCTAAATAAGCTACAAGTTAGTTTTTTGCGAGCTCTGCACAGTGTTCACCTAAAGCTACCTGTAGAAGGTTGGTGGTGTTTTCCTGATAATATCAATACCACAGGCAACTAAATAAGCTACAAGTTAGTGTAGTGCGTCCTCCTCACAGTGTTCAGCTAAAACTACAAGTTAGTGTAGTGCACAGTGTTCAGCTAAAGCTACAAGTTAGGGTAATGCGTCCTCCTCACAATGTTCAGCTAAAGCTACAAGTTAGTGTAGTGCGACCTCTGCACAGTGTTCAGCTAAAGCTACAAGTTAGTGTAGTGCGTACTCTGAACAGTGTTCAGCTAAAACTACAAGTTAGTGTAGTGCGACCTCTGCACAGTATTCAACTAAAGCTACAAGTTAGTGTAGTGTGTCCTCCTCACAGTGTTCAGCTAAAACTACAAGTTAGTGTAGTGCAACCTCTGCACAGTGTTCAGCTAAAGCTACAAGTTAGTGTAGTGCGAGCTCTGCACAGTGTTCAGCTAAAGCTACCTGTAGAAGGTTGGTGGTGTTTTCCTGATCCTATCACTACCGCAGGCAGCTAAATACGCTACAAGTTAGTTTTTTTCGAGCTCTGCATAGTGTTCACCTAAAGCTACCTGTAGAAGGTTGGTGGTGTTTTTCTGATCCTATCACTACCACAGGCAGCTAAATAAGCTACAAGTTAGTTTTTTGCGAGCTCTGCACAGTGTTCACCTAAAGCTACCTGTAGAAGGTTGGTGGTGTTTTCCTGATAATATCACTACCACAGGCAACTAAATAAGCTACAAGTTAGTGTAGTGCGTCCTCCTCACAGTGTTCAGCTAAAACTACAAGTTAGTGTAGTGCACAGTGTTCAGCTAAAGCTACAAGTTAGGGTAATGCGTCCTCCTCACAATGTTCAGCTAAAGATACAAGTTAGTGTAGTGCATCCTCCTCACAGTGTTCAGCTAAAATTACAAGTTAGTGTAGTGCGACCTCTGCACAGTGTTCAACTAAAGCTACAAGTTAGTGCAGTGCATCCTCTGAACAGTGTTCAGCTAAAACTACAAGTTAGTGTAGTGCAACCTCTGCACAGTGTTCAGCTAAAGATACAAGTTAGTGTAGTGCGTCCTCCTCACAGTGTTCAGCTAAAACTACAAGTTAATGTAGTTCGACCTTTGCACAGTGTTCAGCTAAAGCTACAAGTTAGTGTAGTGTGTCCTCCTCACAGTGTTCAGCTAAAACTACAAGTTAGTGTAGTGCGACCTCTGCACAGTGTTCAGCTAAAGATACAAGTTAGTGTAGTGCGTCCTCTGAACAGTGTTCAGCTAAAACTACAAGTTAGTGTAGTGCGACCTCTGCACAGTGTTCAGCTAAAGCTACAAGTTAGTGTAGTGCGTCCTCTGAACAGTGTTCAGCTAAAACTACAAGTTAGTGTAGTGCGACCTCTGCACAGTGATAAGCTAAAGCTACAAGTTAGTGTAGTGCGTACTCTGAACAGTGTTCAGCTAAAACTACAAGTTAGTGTAGTGCGACCTCTGCACAGTGTTCAGCTAAAGCTACAAGTTAGTGTAGTGTGTCCTCCTCACAGTGTTCAGCTAAAACTACAAGTTAGTGTAGTGCGACCTCTGCACAGTGTTCAGCTAAAGATACAAGTTAGTGCAGTGCATCCTCTGAACAGTGTTCAGCTAAAACTACAAGTTAGTGTAGTGCAACCTCTGTACAGTGTTCAGCTAAAGATACAAGTTAGTGTAGTGCGTCCTCCTCACAGTGTTCAGCTAAAACTACAAGTTAGTGTAGTGCGACCTTTGCACAGTGTTCAGCTAAAGCTACAAGTTAGTGTAGTGCATCCTCCTCACAGTGTTCAGCTAAAACTACAAGTTAGTGTAGTGCGACCTCTGCACAGTGTTCAACTAAAGCTACAAGTTAGTGTAGTGTGTCCTCCTCACAGTGTTCAGCTAAAACTACAAGTTAGTGTAGTGCGACCTCTGCACAGTGTTCAGCTAAAGCTACAAGTTAGTGTAGTGCGTCCTCTGAACAGTGTTCAGCTAAAGCTACAAGTTAGTGTAGTGCATCCTCCTCACAGTGTTCAGCTAAAACTACAAGTTAGTGTAGTGCGACCTCTACACAGTGTTCAGCTAAAGCTACAAGTTAGTGCAGTGCATCCTCTGAACAGTGTTCAGCTAAAACTACAAGTTAGTGTAGTGCAACCTCTGCACAGTGTTCAGCTAAAGATACAAGTTAGTGTAGTGCGTCCTCCTCACAGTGTTCAGCTAAAACTACAAGTTAGTGTAGTGTGACCTTTGCACAGTGTTCAGCTAAAGCTACAAGTTAGTGTAGTGTGTCCTCCTCACAGTGTTAAGCTAAAACTACAAGTTAGTGGAGTGCGACCTCTGCACAGTGTTCAGCTAAAGATACAAGTTAGTGTAGTGCGTCCTCTGAACAGTGTTCAGCTAAAACTACAAGTTAGTGTAGTGCGACCTCTGCACAGTGTTCAGCTAAAGCTACAAGTTAGTGTAGTGCGTCCTCTGAACAGTGTTCAGCTAAAACTACAAGTTATTGTAGTGCGACCTCTGCACAGTGTTCAGCTAAAGATACAAGTTAGTGTAGTGCGTCCTCCTCACAGTGTTCAGCTAAAACTACAAGTTAGTGTAGTGCGACCTCTGCACAGTGTTCAGCTAAAGCTACAAGTTAGTGTAGTGCGTCCTCCTCACAGTGTTCAGCTAAAACTACAAGTTAGTGTAGTGCGACCTCTGCACAGTGTTCAGCTAAAGATACAAGTTAGTGTAGTGTGCGTCCTCTGAACAGTGTTCAGCTAAAACTACAAGTTAGTGTAGTGCGACCTCTGCACAGTGTTCAGCTAAAGCTACAAGTTAGTGTAGTGCGTCCTCCTCACAGTGTTCAGCTAAAACTACAAGTTAGTGTAGTGCGACCTCTGCACAGTGTTCAGCTAAAGCTACAAGTTAGTGTAGTGTGCGTCCTCTGAACAGTGTTCAGCTAAAACTACAAGTTAGTGTAGTGCGACCTCTGCACAGTGTTCAGCTAAAGCTACAAGTTAGTGTAGTGCGTCCTCTGAACAGTGTTCAGCTAAAACTACAAGTTTGTGTAGTGCGACCTCTGCACAGTGTTCAGCTAAAGCTACAAGTTAGTGTAGTGCGTACTCTGAACAGTGTTCAGCTAAAACTACAAATTAGTGTAGTGCGACCTCTGCACAGTGTTCAGCTGAAGATACAAGTTAGTGTAGTCCGTCCTCCTCACAGTGTTCAGCTAAAACTACAAGTTAGTGTAGTGTGACCTTTGCACAGTGTTCAGCTAAAGCTACAAGTTAGTGTAGTGTGTTCTCCTCACAGTGTTCAGCTAAAACTACAAGTTAGTGTAGTGCGACCTCTGCACAGTGTTCAGCTAAAGATACAAGTTAGTGTAGTGCGTCCTCTGAACAGTGTTCAGCTAAAACTACAAGTTAGTGTAGT